>NC_045697.1:72938271-73191913 GCF_009834535.1 Camelus ferus | reverse complement strand
CCTCTGCATTATCTAGTCGGCTTTGCACAGCTATTAGATCATTCCTCATCTCTGTCAATGAGTTTACCCATTCTACTTGGCTCTTCTTTATAGCTTCAATTTCATTTTTGACATATTTTATATCTCTAAACACTATCTCTTTTAATTCCTTCAGCAATTCGATCACTCCTTTTTTGAAATCTTGATTTAGTAGGCTATCGATGTCTATTTTGTTGATCTTTCTTTCAGGGGATTTCTCTTGTTCTTTTAATTGGGAAAGGTTTTTCTGCTTCTTCATCTTGCTCATACCTCTTTGGCACTGTGGTTTATGGAGTATCAGTTGTTTATTTTGGTCCTTAAGGATTTTATCTATCTGATGCCTATTTAGGAATAGAACTTAGGAAAAAAAGAAAAAAAATAAATAAGAGAGAGGAAGAATTTTAAAAGAAGGGAGAAAGAGGGTTTGAAAACAGTGTATAATGAATAATAGAAGAGTGAGTTGAAGCAGAGTATTAATCGGGTTGAGACGTCCTTTTAAAACCTTTACAAAAAAAGGGGGGTGGGAGATGAATAGATGTATTTGAAACCTGTGTCTAATCAATAGAAGGACATCAAAACCCAAGAGAAATAGAAATGAATTAAGAAGTAAAGATTAAGAGAGTAATAGAAAATAGAACAGGTAAAAACAGATTTAAAATAAATAAATAAATAAAGGGGGGGGGGGTTGTCGGTGTTCTCCTGGAGTCTGTGTGCTTTTAATGTGAAGTCTTTCTGTCTTCGTCCTGTTTTGGAAGCTCAGCTTGCTGTTTTCAGAGGCCCTCCGTTGGCGCCCTCTTCTGTGCTGCTCCCAGCACCTGTTGGCAAGCAAATCGCGCCTCCTCCTAACACTGGGTCAGGTGCAGCTCTCTGCTGTGGGCGGGCGGGTCGCTGCCCCTCCGGATGCCGCAGTCAGATGTTGCAGACTGGCCAGGTAGGAGGGCGGGTCCTGCTGCCTCCCAGCACCTCGGTCAGGGGCTGTGTTCCTGCCCGAAAGGCAGGGGCCGCTCTCCCTCTACCTGCGCCCCTCCCTCTACCTACGCCGCCCGTAGCTCTGCTGCTGTGTGCGGCTGCGCGCTCCTCCCTGGTCGGCGCTCCGCAGGTGGGCTCGGGGAAGACCGAGGGACAGCCCTGTCCCTGCTCCGAGCCAAAACCCAGCTCCTTGTTTGTCTTTGTGGAGCAAGTTCTCTGAGGGACCAGGATGGAAGGATCCTATCTGCCCCGGGCTGCAGGCCAGTCTCAGTCTGGCCTTTGCAGCTGCTAAGCCCTTCGGTGCGGATGCAGGTTTCGCCCCCGCCCCCGCCTGGGTGCTCAGCGCCGGAGGATATGGCGGCTGTGCCTGAGCCCCGCCTCTCTTTCCCCGAAAACTTTCCGTGGGTTTTCAGAGATGGGGGTGTGCACCCTTACCCCTAGAGCACATCAACCTTGCTGTTTTATGGAGGGCCCAGGTTGTTCCGCCCTGTGCACCCACAGCCACGGCGTGCAGCCCCTTGCGTTCCCCCGGGGCTGCCTCCGTGCAGCCACTTCCGTCCTCCGCCCGGCTTGTGCAGCCTGGCCCTGCCCGCTGCTGCCGGCCCGCCTCTCAGGCTGGGTGTCGGGAGGACGCTCTGTGCCCGTTTAACTTAGTTCTGTTAGTCAAGGGCTGCTCTGTACAGATCCGAGCCTCGGAGGCTCCCTCTCCGTCCCGCTGGCCTCTCAGTTGGAGAGGGGAGACCCAGAGAGCGAGCGCCAGTCCTCCTTTGCCACTCCCTCCCCGCGGGACCCGTCCAGCGCTGCTTTGCCTTTTGTTCTTTCTTTTTTCCTTTTCTCCTACCAGATTTTTGGCGTCTTTATCTTTTGAAGAGGGTGATGTTCTGTCAGAGTTCCACAGGTGCTCTGGTTGGCTGAGTGTGTCTGTAGATGTGGGTCTTGGTGTATTTGTGGGAGAGGGTGACCTGCGAGTGTCCTTCTACTCCGCCATCTTCTCTGTCTTAAATGTGTTGCATTTTTAAAAACAGCAGGTCATTGAGTTTTAAAGTGTATTCCTCTTTAGAAAAACTATTAATTGTATTTTGCTACCTCTTATCTTAAATCAGTGTCACAGGCTTATTACATTTTATTTAACTGAGGTCAAAATTCAAGTTTTATTGTTTGAACCAATTTTTCCAAAGCAGAAGGACTTTGACAGTAGGACAAATAAACCATAAACCACCTGAACCTTAAAATCCAGAATAACTATTGCTATTTGTACACAATTACGTATATGCAAACACAGTCATGCATATTTTTTTTTCTAGTTTGGTTATACAAAATTCGGAGGATGTTATATATACTTTTCTATAACTTATCCTTTTAATAACAATCCATCATGAGCAATTTACTATGACATTAAATATTTTTGAAGGTTATATATCATATAACTATACTATAATTTATTTTTATGAATTTCCTCTTTGGATATTCAGATTGGCTGCAGTTTTTCAATATCATAACTGTAAACACATCTGTGATTATTTTTTATTGTTAGTTCAAAATGAATGCACATTATTTTTAAAGATTTTGATTCATATCACCAAGTTATTTTTCAGGAAAGTTTTATAATTTTAAACACTATCAGTAATGAAGGCATAATTTCATTGAACAATCAAGGGATTATATGTATCTATATATAAAATCTTTAATAATATAATTAGTAAAATAGTAAGGAAAAAAGAGGAAACTCATTGATAATTAAATTTCTGCATCTTTGATAACTCGTAGTTTGAATGTGACTTCATAAGTTTATTGGTCATTTGTATTTCTGTTGTTATTTGCCAGTTCAAGTTTCCTTGCTATTTTTAAAATCTGAATGTTTAACTTTTTCCCTTCTGTTTGAACATCCTTTTGTTACTAAGGATATTAATAATTTGTCTGCATATATTTTCCAGTTTGTTGCTTACTTCTGATTTTATTTACGATATATTTAACATGCAGAAGTTTCATATTTTTCTGTAGTCATTTTCATCAGTTTTTATTTATTATTTTTCCATAAGAACATATACTCATTCTCATAATATTTGCCTCTACTTTCTTCTGGTGTCTTATGGTTTCATTTTTCATGTTTAATCTCTTAAGAATTATCCTAAATTTGCTTTGGTTTTACATATAATAGAGTAATCTGAACCTACCCTTTTCCTTCAATAACAAATATTCAAGTTAATTAATAAAATATTCTTTTTTCACCCACTGATTTAAAAATCACATTTCCATTGTGCATCAAATGAATGCCAATAATTAAATATGTTTCTTAGGTTTCTATTGATCTTAATATTTATTCTGCATTTCACACTCATTTTATACTATATTTAAATACTTGACAGTAAAAATATTTTCTATTTTTTTCCTAAAATGCTTGGATTAATCTTTTTTGTTTCCTGGTTACATTTTAAATGATTTTATTCTAAAGAATTAATAAATAAGTACAAAAATTTTTATTTTAATTCTCCTTAAAAATTAATCTTTTTAATTTTTGAGTACACATATTAAGATAGCTCTCCATTTACCTTATTTTATTATTTTATTTTATACAACTTACTAAATTATGTAGCTGTAGCATATCATTTATACACATTTCTGTACATTTACTATTGGGAAACTTGTATTTTTGTACCCACTGTGAATAAAATATTTTTTTCTATTGTCTTTTCTAGTTGGATATTGATGGTAAAGAGAGACCTCTTGATTTTGGTTTTATTTTTTGCTTTAGTGTTTTTCTACTGTCAGCTTCATTGAGTTCTCCTCTAGCTTTTATTAATTTTCTCCTACTTACTTTGGATTTCATTTGTTCTTATATTTTTTTTCCTAGTTTCCTAAGGTGGAACTTCAGATTACTAACTTTAGGTCTTTCTTCTTTCTAATATATGTAGTCAATGCTATTCATTTCCCTCTAAGTATTCTTTTTACTGCATCCCACACATTTTTATTGTTTTATTTTCATTTTCACTTAGTTCAAAATATTTTTAATTTTTCTTGAGATTCTCCTTTGACCCATGTTTTATTTAAAAGCATATTGTTTAATCGTCACATATTTTAAGATTTTTCCAGCTATCTTCCTCTCTTATTGCTTTCTAGTTTACTTCCATTGTGATCTGGACTTGCTTAAAACAGTGAGACAACTGAAGAGAGAAATTACAAAAGAATTTTTTAAACAGTATTTAAGATAAAGAATGCAAGGAAAAGAGCTATAACTGCATAAAGACTTGGTAACAGGGACATAAAACCAGAATCCATAACTTGTGCAGTGATCATAGACTTCGCATAGATTATCTTACTTAGTTCTGTGAAGTAGGTACCATTAGTGGTCAAATAAGGCAAACAACGCACACAGTGGTAACTTGCCCAATGTCAAACTCCTTGTAAGGAGAGAACCCCAGAATCCAACCTGGCAGAGAGTATATTCGTAACTAGTAGGCGTGAACTGCATGACACACACACACACACAGTAAGAGGAGGAAACGATCAGAAGAGAATAGCACAAAACCTATCATGCCAGTAAGATTCAGCTAGGGCCCTGTCTACCTCTAATTAAGGACCATTAGTCAACTCCTTCTTGTCTTTAGTTACTTATGACAACCCCTTTCCAAAAAGGAAAATGGCTCTCAGTTTGGATGTTAGGAGGGGCAACAGTAAGCCCACATAGCATTTCATTATTGATATGCTTCCCATACAGAAAATTAAATGATCTCATCATTGGATATGACTTAGGCAAATATTCTTTATCACATGTCCACGTTTGAGAGGCTTGTGCTAAAAATGATTATTCAACAAGCCCACATAGAAAACCTTATAATTTACCCATAGAAATAGAGCCCCTACCAGGATGCACAATCCCTCTGGTTACCTGCTCCCCAACACCTCAGCCTCCCCAAGATGGGAGAAATAAGAGCAGTTAGATTTAGACAATCAAGCCACGTAGCAGAGTTTGTCAGTCATGTATTTGAAGTCCACAGATCTGATCAGCATTTTTCTGGTAACTAGAAATTATGAAAGCTCTTATTTAGGTGATGGAATTTACAACCACTAAACAAATAGCTCAAATTGGTTGAAAGGTTTGATAACACTATGTCATCTTCCTAAGAAGATCAAGCTATTAAAACTTACCAATGAGGAAGAGCTTTACAAGCAGAAATGTCCCCCACAAGTGAGAAAAATGATCTCTTTTCACTGTATTTCTTGGCTCAAAATTATATTAAATTACCTACAAAATGGCAGTAGTGTTTAAGTGATGATTCATTCCCCCATTTTGAATCTAAGCAAAGGTTTTTTAGGGTTTTTTTGGTTGTTGGTGGTGGGGTGTTTTTTTTTTTTTTTTTTTTTTTTTTTGGAAGGGAGTTATTTTTCCTTTTTGTCTGACTTATCTTGTTCATTTTAACATAGTAAATAAAAGTCTCTGCAAGATTTTTAGGTAGTTTTTGCAGGAAAAAAAAAAAAGAGGAGTTGCCTTGTTTGTTTTTTTAATCTATCAGCTGGTGACAGGAGGAATGGTTGTCCAGTGGGACATCCTAATTTTTCATTGGGAAATGATCAGTTTAGTGATACACTTTCTCCATTCACCCATGAAAGTTTTATTGAGACCTTTTTGTTTGATAGGCCTTGGAGATACAGAGGTGAGTAGGGCAAGCATATTGTCTTCACTCATTGGGTTGAGGTTTTATCCAGGGAATATATATCTGAAGCAAGTGTGCACACAAATTAATTATTTTTATTTCAATTGTAGTACGTATCATAAAGGAGAAGACAGCATGTTTCTAGCAGTGGAGTGTGATCCAGACTGATCCGCGGAGTGGGCTGTCACATAGGTTAGGCGAGGCTTTCCTAAGGAAGACATTTCTAACGTAAAATTATGGAGGAGCAGTATCTAAGTGAAAAACGGCATGGCCTGAGGAAAGAACACGTTCAAAGGCTATGAAGGTAGGCAGGAAGCCGAAGAGGTCAACCTGCTAACGCAGGAAACAGGGGAGAAAGCGCTAGTGGGAGGACACTAGCGGACAGGCAGCGCCATGCGGGGTGACGTCGAGTTCCCAGTAACCCGAAAGTAGAAGAGGGGTTGATCTTTGACTTAAGGACCCCTGCTGGCAACAGTGATCTTAAAAGCATAAGTCCTGTACCGTTCAGGAATTGATTGATTAATTAAAGAAAAATGTATTCCCCTCCTAACCCACTTCCATTTTACTGGTAATCAAACCAGTGCTGAACTTGGAAAAGAAAAGAGAAATTAGGTTGCTAAATGTATTGTGTTTTTGGAGGAATCAATGTATATGAAATACCTGGAGAAACCTTGAAAATGACGCACTTTTCAAGTGGTAGAGTTGTAGATGTATTTCTTATAGTGAAGTGGATTAAAATGAAAGGACTAAAACCTGAAATGAGGACAAGCTTACCAGAATGCCAGTTGCTTGGGTTTAGAAATAGTACCACTAAGTGCAGAGCAGCTTGAAGAAATGCAGTTACTTAAATTAGGATGCACCAGTAGACTTTAAGATTTTAGTATTTTTTTTCCATTAAAGAATGTTTAAGTGATGAAGGTGCAATATGAGTCTTTCCACAAAACTAGCTTTAACTTTACCTTCATCCTGAGAGTGTAACAGGCAGTTGCACTAATCTGTCCTGATGGAGTTTTTATTTCGTTGTAGTTAGATAGTGTTCCAGGTCAGTCCAAAACCTCTTTAAGCTGGCATTGAGTAAGATAAGGAACATATAAAAACAATGATTCATTCAAAAAAATATGTTGAATACCTGTTATGTATTAATGATCACTTCTGAGTGACATGGAATTTAAGAGACAGAGTTCTACCCCCAAGACATTTGGGGAGGATTTACATTTCCTATATGTAAAATGTAAGAGCTGCCATGTAAAAATGCTACATGATGTCAGAAGAGGGGCCGCTGAATTGAAATGGAAAATGAGACAAAGAAGCCTCACAGAGAAGGTGGCATTTGAATCCCTTTAAAGAATGAACTGAAATAATAATAATAATAATAATAATAATAATAATAATAATAATAATAATAATGTCAAAACAATACAACAGAAGCTCCCTTTGTGGACTGTCATGTGCCAAGTGCTCTCTATATATTTTCTCATTCATTCCTCACAAGAATTCTTTGAAATAGCATCGTGATCCCCATTTTACTGCTGGAGAAACTGAGGGCAGAGAGACAAAGCAATTTGTCCTGGGTCACAACTAGTACATTTGAATTCAGGTTTGGCTTATTATTTATCTTGCCTCATTATTTATTTTGCATCTCAGGTGGAGGGCCCAGCAAGGGACAAAGATATAGAAGGTCAAAGCGTATCCTGAAATACCAGGTATCCTATTTGTCAAGGGAGCATCTGGATAAGAAAGCTAATCCTGGAAGACCAGGAGTCCTATTTGGCAAAGCAGGGAATCTTCCAGCTAGAAAAATAGGCTAAAGCTAAATTTACAAGATCTTGAATGCCAAGCAAGGGAACGTGAACTCTATTTGACAGAGCCTGGAGAAAAGTTTACAATCTCTGATTAGAAGAGGGAACTATATTCAATATCTTGTAGTAACTTACGGTGAAAAAGAATATGAAAATGATTATATGTATGTTCATGTATGACTGAGGCATTGTGCTGTACACCAGAAGTTGACACAACATTGTAAACTGACTATACCTCAATAAAAAAAATATATATACATAAAAAAGAACATGAAGGAGGGGACGACATTTGAATGAATAAATAATGAACATACTAAATCTTAAAAAGGAAAAGACTGATGTGACAAATGTAGCATTGACCAGGGTTAGTCCAGCAGCGGTAAGAAACGTGTACTAGAGCAAAAAGAAAGCAGAGAGTAAAGAGAACACTTCAGGAGTCCAGGAGAAGGATACCCAGTGTCTGAGTTTGGGGTAACTACAGAGGAATCGAAAGAGAAAAATACATACAAGAGACAGAAAAAAAAAACAAAGAAAGAAAAAGGAAAAGAAAAAATGGCAGTGAGAAGCCTTGAAAGGTTTTAAATTCAGGAACCCATTATTTTTTAATGTTTTGGGAGATATAATAGGTCTCTAAGCGAAAAAAAAAAAAAAAGAAAGAAGCACCCTCTTCCAGGGCATTTCGCTTTTCCTCTCCACCCAGAGAGTCTCAGTTTACAGAGCAGTCCACTTTTATTTGGGGGGAGAGGTCCACTGCTGTGCATGCCGGGGCTGTGCTGGGCTACCTCATTATTGCTCCAGCCTCTGTGCCTCGCATCTTCGGATGGATGGCTTTTTCCATCATATATCATCACCGTAACAGCACAGGGATGATCTAGTACAGCAAGCGCTGCAGCCCTGATGATGTGGACGGTAGTAATAGCATGGTCTACTCAGGGGAGCCGAAGGCGGTGTGTTTTTTTCTTAAAGGTAAACTGGAAAGGTGGAGAGGGGAAAAGCGAACTAAAAAATTAAATACTGCCTCTTCAAAGATTCAAAATAACTGCTGCAGTGTTGGCAGGAGGCAATGTGATAAGGCAGAGAGCATAGAGAAATAGAATGCTGTGGATCAGACTGACATTCACTCTGGGGATCACGGACGTAGAAATCAATTTTAAGATTAAAAAATTGAATTCGTAATTTTTGATCCACGCTGTGATTGAATTATGTGGCTCGTGGATCTTAATTAGAGTTGCATGCCCATCAAGTAAAACTCTCAGGGGTATCTGAAACAAAAATAACATTTAAATGTTTTTTTTTTAAACAAAAGACCCTAAATAAGACTTGGAAAAATTATTCTTCTCAGAATTATCTTACTCTTAGTTTTTCATTTTTCACACTGTGAGAAAATTCTGAGTTCTGAATGATAAATGGAAATATTGTTGCAGTATGCCAGCTGAATACTAGTCAGGAAAATTAATAATGTTATAGGTCTCACTTTTTCTACTTGGAACATTGAAAAAAGTCAGCTTACTATTTTAAGCTAAAGGCTGCGCTCTTTAATTCAGACTCCCCGCGTATCTCCTAAACAGATTCAGTTTCTCCCTTAGCTCTCTCTTGGATTACTTAATTTTCAGATTTACAACCATGGCTTGTAAAGAGTTTCTCTTCCCTCCCTTATACACAGATCGATTCCCCTTGGGTGCTGGTATCTTAATCATATAATCATTTGAGTTGGAAGGACCTATGCTGGGGCACTAATCTATCCCTGTGAATCACAGCGGGATTGATTTTATTATGACTAAGTCATTCTTGATCAATGAGTACGGGGTTTCAGCCTTGCATCTCTCCAGTGATGGCGATTCCACAGCCTCCCCTGGCAGCTGGTGCCATTCCCAACTACTCATATTGTTATAAAGTTAGTACTTATATATAACCTAAAGTTTCCCTTGTGGAATTGAAATCATTACTTCTTGTTCTGTCCTCATTGACTAATGAGAATTGGTCCCTATCCTCTTTATAACATCCCTTAACGAAGATGCCGACAGTTAACGTTTCCCCGCAGTCTTCCCTTCTCCAGACAGAACGTGCCCACTTCCCTTAACCTCTCCATGTAGGTCTTGTTTTTCAAACCCTTTATCATCTTTGTGGCTCTCTCTGAACTCTTTTTATTCTATGTCTCTTTTGAAATGTGATGCTACAACCTAAATGCAGCATTTCACTGGAGGCCCAAACAACAGGGGAAGAGCAGACTAGTAGCTTTCTGCTGTGTGTGATATGAAGGGCTTTACTGCCATTCAGTAGAACCAACAGAAGTTTAATGCATGTAAGTAGTCTCTCACCAAGGTCCTGCTGAATGCATAAGTTAAGGTAGTGGCCAATCCATTGGTATTTGCTTGCACAGTCCCTCGAAGAGGTCATCAATTGCAGAATTGTTCCACATGGAAGCATCCATGAGATTCTCCGAACTTGGATTCTTTTCCGAATCCAACTGCCCTGCACTCCCAACATCAGCAACAAACTGCAAAAATATAAAATATTCAACAAATTAAAGTCTTAATTATCATTCACTTTTAGCCTATTTATTATTTCTGCCTTTGTCTACACATGATCAAAGAATCAAAAAAGAAACCAGGCAAGGAAATGGACAAAATAAATCAACATAAATATTTCTGAAAGGCAAAATAGTTATGTTTTCCTTTTCCAGTTGGCTTTTTATGTATCACTTAGATGCAGACTTATAAAAAACAACAATGTAATACAGTGGTAATTTTTCCCCAAAGGTCACTGCACAAAAAGTAGAAAAGCTCACAGAATCCTAGAATGCCAGATCTGAAGAAGTTTTTAAAATACTAAGTTTATTTTTATGTTATTTTTAAGTTTAATAAAACGTAAAAGCCAGAGAGATTAAATGAGTTGCTTATGATCCACTCTTAAGATAGATTCATTAGTTAATTATTTTTAAAAAAAACAAAACAGTAATTGTATACTGATTAAATGCCAGTCAAGGATATTAGCATATGAAGTATAAAATGAAATAGGAAGGATGTCTGATGTTAAGTAACTGAGGTTTCAGGGCCAGAATCCATGTCTCCTGACTCTCATAATTTATTTGTGTTACAAAAACCTGCCTGCCTCACCCTGGCCCAATGACATTCCATTCTTTTCAAAATACCAGAGGCTTAGATCACCAAAGCTCAGCTTCCAAGCAAGATTCCCTCCATTCCATCTGAAGAGAATCAGTTCAAAAAGCTAATTGGACTTCAAGACTTGTCAATGATTACGCCCTTCCGCTGTAACTGACCAACAAAAAAAAAATCTCATTTTGGGGAACACGGTCCAGTCTTCCTATAGATTCAGGGCTGTGTTTTTAAAGTCACATGATTTAGCTCCCATCTCCATGGTCCAGTAGGTGCTCTGTAGTTTGTGTTCAGCAGTCATCTCTTTTATTGGAAAGTTCTGTTTTTACTTAAATGAAGCAGGGATAGGAAGAGAAATCCATACTATGAAATGTAATGTGTATACACAACTTCCAGGGATCCTGCTAAAATGCAGGTGATGATTGAGTAGGTTGGGGTGGGGCCTGAAATTCCATATTTCTGAAAAGTTCCTAGGTGATAAGAGTGCTGATTGTCCTCAGGCCACACTTAAAATATAAAGGTCCCGATCTATGTTAGCTTGGCTGGATTCCAACCAGTGGAAATATCAATGTCCTGAGGAAAAAAATCACTGGGACACAAAACCTTGTCCGGCCATTCAAAGGGAGTCACACGATGTCTTCTCTTGTTTAGTGCGCTGTTTGAAAAGGTGACTAAACAGGGCGTATGGGTAAAACGAGGCTTTTCTGTATCTGTCTTAAAAGAAAATTAAAATAGCTAAATATCTTTTCCTTGTCCAAGGACAATAAGCAAAGCATAGCAAGATTTGTCTGAAGTAATGACTGGCTTCTTAGGGCATCATTAGGGTCATTTTTACATACCCTATATAGTGGCTGTTTATTGATTTATATTAATTTAAATGTGTTAATTTCTAAGTCAGACGAATCTTGTAATTCTCATTCTTGTCATTTTTAATTTTATTGGTTTTGTCCATGTGACAATCACTTCATGATTTTATGCCATCTGTTGTTCTGGATATTTTTACAAGATGAAAAAAAAATCTAGTCAGTCAATTTGGTCAATTCAGTCAACAAACCACTCCATTGGGTCAAAAAAAAATCAATATAATGGGTAGTTTTGCTCAATAGCCAAGGCATTTTTCTAAATTTACAAGTTGGTTAGTTAATCCATTGGATTATCCTCCACTCAGTAGCCTCTGACCCGACAGAATGTGCTGTTCTCTGGCGCAAGACATTCATGTAAGGACTGTATAGAGTTCACCTAAAAAGGCTTCCTAAAGTGCCTGCTTTTTTCTCATTCACCCACTTCTTCATCTTGTATAATGATAGGATATCTATTGAGTCAGGGATTTATTTTAGTTTTAGGAATAGAAACTGCTATTTAAAAACTGTTCAGTGGAGATTTGAAGTTACTTGGAGAATACCTTTTTATTATGGGAGAATCCTTGAAATTGTAAAGAGACAGTGTTTGCCTCTACAAAGACGAGGGGCTTTGTAGACTAGGAAGGTTGAATTCTGGCAGTCTCCTTACAGACCCAGTCATTCGTATATAGAAATCTCTGCAAAAGAGCTAAGGAGCTAAATGATAGAAAAGAACCTCTTATGCCTATTGCTCGTTGCATGAGCTGTTAGATAATTTTTTAATTAATAATTACAGAAACAGTTTTTAAGACATAATCAAATTCTATGCAATAAGCATACTTCAGTAATCCTGAAATTTCTTCCTAACCACCCAAAGACAGTTTTAAGTCTGGTTTGAATCTCATATATTTGAGACTAATCTCCAAAAGACCATGCGTTCCTGAGGAGTAGGCTCCACGTCTTCCTTACTTAATACAGCGTCAAGGTCCCGGTACAAGCAGACATGAGAAATAAAGGATTGTTGAATGGATTCATAATTACATCACAGTCTCTTTTGTCAATTTTATTGCCAACTGAAAGATTCAGGCTTGCCACAGAAAGTATTTATGGTTCTGTTTTAATATAGTAAGTCCAGAATATTTAGGTACCAAAGGAAGTAGAGCCAAGATTTCTAGGACAGTATTCCAAAAGCTGGAAAACAACCAAATGCAGCCAACATCCTGGGGAACTGAACAAATGGCATTTTTTTTCTTTAATGTTAAGTACTATTAGAAAGCTTGATTTCATATGCTGAGATTCATCACTGATATAAAGAAGCCATTTCAGTAATATACCTTTTTTTTTTCCCATTACCTATACCAGATGGTTACAAGAATTACTGGTAAAGAGGAAGCTGTCAGATGTGGTACCCAGTTGTTTTTCAGTCTTCACAGTGTACTTCCCTCCACCACAACTCCTATCTCCACCTACCAGCCTAATCTTGTCCCATCCTTAAGTTTGGTAGAAAATATTTCAGTCATCAAAATTAGCACTATTACTGTTAACATTAAGGCACTCTTGCTTTTTTTACCCAATAGCTGTGAATATCAGTCCTAATGGTTCCGCTTTCGCCATGCTTTGAGACATAATCTAAATTTGTATACCTCAGGCCATTTGTTTAAAAATTTCCTTAAATTTACAATTTTTCTAACTACATTCATAATATCTGTTAATTATATAAAATATAAAAAACATGTAATGTATAAATAAAAACTAAAAATGGCCCATAATTTTAACAATTATTCCTAGAAATTTTCCCTGTGTTTAAAAGTATCTTGGTAAGCAGACTTATTCTCCAGTCATGTTAAGAATGGGGTACTGCTTGTTCTTAGAGACTGAGAATGGCTCTGTGTTTACTCCAGTTCTCTGATCCTTAATCCCCATGGAAATACTACTCTGAGTTGCCTGCTTGTGTCTCTGAATATAAACTGCTTTTAGATTCTCCATCTCCAGATTAAGATTGTTTTATCTCTTGATTCTTACAGCTTCTCGATACCACCATCCTAGATTTCCACCACATTCTAATAATGTTGTTTATTGACATGTTCTTCCTTCTGGGCTCTGTAAACCAGAGTGGACAACCTTCTCCCCAGGGCCTGTCCCACTTTGTGGGTAGTGCTCCAATCTGAATTATCAGGGTCCTATCAGGAGAGAGAAGTTATGCCTTAATTTGAACAGAAGATTATAGAGTTTTGGACTAGCTACAAAGCATAGTCCATAGCTTTTATTTTTTTTAATGGAGGTACTGGAGATTGAACTCAGAACCTCATACATGCTAAGCATGTGCTCTTCCACTGAGCTATTTCCCTCCCCCAGGCAGAATCTAAAGAATACAGGAATAGCAGTTATATGGAGAAGCCACTACCCCGAGGGATGATGCAAAGCTCCCAAACAACACATGTCTCTGGAAGAGGCAGGACACCAGGGCTGAGACCCAGACTTCCCTGTAGAGGGTTCAGGTGTGGCCTCCTAGACGGTGGAGAAGTTAGTGAAGTGCTACATCTTCAGTACTTCCTGGAAAGCCAGCCCTGGGGAAGTGCCACACTTTAGAACTCATTGTGACGCCACCTAAGTGGATGCCAAGGGAAGCTATCCGTGGGGAGATACCACTGGGAGTGAAACTCACTGGGGAACCACTCTCTGGAATGGCAGAGGAAGCTGCCCAGAGGGAAGCGTGAAGCCTGCCAAGAAAATCACACATCAGAGAGCCTACTAATGACGAAGCGTAACATCATGCCAGCTGGTGAGGGAGAAATGTTCCAGTATCACAAGCCAGACAATGAAGTGTGGATTTGGAGGTAAGAGAAAATAGATTGATAACTGAGATATCACTTAAATGTCACACTCTCCCAATCTGTCCCTTTTTTTGCTGGCTATTTCTGAAGATATAAAAAAGATAATGGAACGATGAAAGGTAGAAATCTTAGAACATACTATCTAAGCAACATTAGATATTGATGTAAATCTAATAGAATTTCATTTATCAAGTATTTTGTAGATTTTTAAGGGCATAAATTCTTTTCTATTTGCCTTACTTCTAGCTTTAGTTTATGTGTCTTCTCTTATTTTCTTTTCTCTTTGCATATTTTGATTTGTTATGTCTTTAGATTTTTTTTAGATATAAAGGGAATGAAAGAAGTACCCAGCATAAATTATTTAAAATCAGATCTAAGTGGATATCAGGTACTTTCAAATTAATCTTGAATTTAATTTCTCTAAAATTTCTATAGCATTTAATGTAAAAATTAAGAAACCAATTTTCCATACATAATGTTGGGAATGTAGTCATTCATGTTCTTTTCAACTCAGAGTCTGATGCTTGTCCAAAAGTTTGCAATAAATATTAAAAAGAACAGTTTGATTTTTTCAGTATGTAAACATTTCTTATAATTGATTAAGGATAGGAAACAAGCAGGAATTTTTGGAAGATGGTGATGGTACAAAGCTAGATTTTTAATCTCTTCATATATTCTCATAAAACCAGAGAAAGCAACTATATAAGAAAACTAAAACCCATGGACACAATTCTGCTCCCAGTTAGAATACTGAAAAAAAAAAAAAAATCAAATAGAACTGTCTTGTCTATCCTAACAATGAGAGCAAACTGGATTAGATAAAAATCATTCCCCTTTTTGCTTTGTTGTACCACAACTGAGCAGAGTAGACAAAGAACCTAACATAACCATATTCCAGAAGACGGAGAAAGTTGTCTAGGAGAAAAGATACCCGTAACTGCCTTCAGGCAGAAAGAGGAAGGGTCCTCAAAAACGGGGTAAGGAAAAGCCAAGCACCCTTTTATCAACTGTGCCCAGAACTTAATGTCGACGTGTAGCCCTGCCTGAAGGATGAACCACTAGCCGAGCCCAAGTCATGAAGACTGCAGCTACGACTTCCCACAGACTTCCCACAGCCCTTCACTGGATAAACCGAGTTTGGTGAGTTTAAGCCTGAAAAGCTTTGGTGAGTCTTGCCTGAAAAGGCAAGAGAGTTGAAATAAATTTCTTCCCTTCAGTATATTTTCCTACGTCCATGCATGGGACAGGTCAAGAGATGAAGGAAACCTATCCAGGGCAACTTCACGGAGTAAAATGTAGCACACATCTGAAGCTAGGGACTCATCATGAGAGCTGAGAGAAATCCCTCTGGGGCCACCGGGCCTTCACCAAAGATATCAAACTAGGTCCTCCAAAGGATAGAGGCAGGGCGGCAGGGTGAAGAGAGCTCGCCTACATGGAAAAAAAAAAAAAAAAAAAAGCCCAGAGGAGGTCTCGGGAGCAAAGACAATTCCTCAGTAGAGCAAAAACGGCTGATGGCTAGGCTGTAATGCCAGAAAAGGTCTCCTACAAGTCTGAAAGTTAGTGGCTGAGCTGTAAAGTAGAAAGAAATACACAAAGTCTCACGAGTGCTGACACTCAAGGCTCTACTGAAAATAAAATGCTGATCCTACCCTCAGAATCTTTGAAGCATGTGGTGAAGTGAATCTCACTAAAGCTGTAATAAAGCTCAGACCCAGCTCAATAGCAGCTTAGACTGACTCAGACTTCCATACTTAGCAGCCTACAGCAAGGGGCCATGCCCTTTTCTGGAGTACATATTATTTTCTTCAGCCTCCATTTTTTCCCCCACATACTGTCTAGCATAATACTGAGTTACAATACATGCAAGGAAGTAGAATACATGGCATGTAATTTAGAGAGAAGGAAGAGTTAATAGAAAGAGACCCAGAGATCTGCAAGTGTTGGAATAGACAAGGACTTTACCATGACTAAGACATGTATGTTAAAGGATTTTGTGGAAAATTGGGCAATGTGTTTGCATAGATGAGGAATTCCAGCAGATAAACAGAAATGATGGTAAGAGGCAGAGAAAGAGAGTCCTACTTCTGTGTTGAGGCAATGATTTCCTTAAAAAAACCTGACCCTTCCATAGAAAACCACTATAACTTCTGGCAAGGTACAAAAGTCAGTTATCAGAGGGCTTTGGAAAGTGATCAAAGCATGTGGACTTTGGAAAAGAGTTGAAAAATGGAGTAAGTGAAAAGCACATAGTGACTCATTTCATTCTGTGGCCTTTTCCAGATAGTAGCTGCAATCATGGGGATAGCAAAAGGAAGCAAAAATTCCAATAGAAAGTTCATTGTATTTCTGTGCAGAAGATCTATGGGAAAATACCAGCTAGCTGGGGAAATGCTGGAAAGTAGAACGCCAAAAAAGGGAAGCCCAAATTCTGTGTGTAAGCAATGATCATGTTTTCGACTGACTCCTGGACCATGCACCAGTGGCACAGACTGAAGGCCTTCCTCACTGAGGTCTGAACCACCACACCGAGAGCCAGCATGACAGGACACGAAGCTTAAGCCTAGACACATTAACTGCCTGCTAAAATTTAAACTATCAATATTTATTGAAAAAATCCTAGAAAATCCAGAGTCTGTACAATTTAATATTCACAATGTCAATCCAAAATTACCCAACAGGCAGAGTCAGGAAAATGTGAACCATTCTTCAAGGAAAAGAAAATCAACAGACCTTGAGGGGGAGGGTATATCTCCATGGTAGAGTGAGTACTTAGCATGCATGAGGTACTGGGGATTGATAAATAAATAAGTAAATAAATAAATCTAATTACTTCTCCCCCGAAAATAAATAAATAAAAAATTTTAAATGTTAAAAAATAAATTAAAAAGAACCCAAAAAACAGATGCCAATCCCAAGGTAACTCAAATGTTGGAATTACCATTAAAGGACTTTAAAACTGTGCTCATTGAAAGTAAAGGTAACATAGTCATAATTTATGAAAAGATAGGACATGTCGGCAGAGAAAAAGAAATATATTTTCACATGAAAATTTTAGATCTGAAAAATACAATATCTGAAATTAAAACTCCACTGGATAAAACTCATAGGAGAACGAAAATGACAAAAAAGTCAGTGAAATTGATGATAGGTCCAAGGGCATTATTCAATACGAAAAAGAGAGAGAGAAACTTTTATTAATAGCGCCTCTAGGGATTGAAAAATAGTCCTAACGAAAGTTTTCATATGAGTACTTGGAGTCACAGAAAGAGAGAAAAGACAGAATAAGAAAGAATGAATTAATATTTGAAGAACTGGTGGTAAAATAAATAAATAAGTAAAACTTCCAAAATGTGGTTACAGACTGAAATTTACAAATTCAAGAAACTCAGTGAACTCCAAACAGTATACAGTATACTAAACAGTATAAACTCAAATTAAATATTGCCTGTGCACATTATATCAAACTACCAGTAATCAAGAATGCACTTGAAAGGATCCAGAGAAAAATGACACATTGCATATAGGGAGACAACGATTCAAATAACTGAAAAGTTCTCATTAGGTATGTAAAGGCCAGAAATCAGTGGAAGCGTATCTTTAAAGTGCTGAGGAACTCTAATATTTGTCATTCCCTGTAGAAGAGTGCAAAAAAGCCATATACCACTGTGAGTTTCAAAGCTTTTTGGCTCAGCATCCTACCTACCTTATATACTGTTTCTGAATAGAATAAATGTATTAAGATAAACTTCCACAACAGCTGGAATCAGTTTTCCAATTTCTAATCTCTTGTGTCTGCATTTTTTGCTCCCTCTGGTCCCATGAGATTTAACTACTGTTCATTTCTTTGTCCCTTTGTCTAGCTGGATTTCGCATGAAACATTGGCTCACCTCACCCTCTCAGTTCTTCCTTTTCAAAATTTGTTTTCTTTAATTCTTGGTTTTCTTGGTAGCCCTCCAAAGTCTCCAAAAATTTTTAACTTATTTCAATCACTTTTTAAATTGTTCTCAGTGAGAGCATTGGACTATTCAAGTTCCTCCAACATTCTTAGAATTGTTATAAAATCATAAAATGTTATTGAATAAAATTTAAGAAAAACTAAATAAATGAAGATAAATACCATAATCACAGATGGACGAATTTGATGTTATAAAGATATCAGCTTTCCCCGAATTCATATTTAGATTTCTAAAATATAAGCAGAAGTTCAAGGCTAAGATACCATTGAAGAAATAGAGAAAGAAGAAAGATGTCTTAGCAAGTATCAAGATAGGGCAGAACACAAGCTATAGTTATAAAGACAGTATAATATTTGGAACTAGGTCCATGGAATTAAATATTGACTATAAAACCTCTTATATGTGTATGGAAACTTCATTTATGACAGAGCCCTTATTGCCAGATCAGTCAGAAAGAGGAGACGTTTCAGTGAATACTGCTGACAGAATTGGGTATCTGTATGCAAAATAATGAGATCGAAATCGTGCATCATATCACATATAAAAAGCAAGTCTCGGTGAATTATAGTCCTAATATGAAAGCCAAAACTACTTAACTTTTAGGAAATGGTATGGAATAATATTTGAATATCCTCTGCCTTAGTGTGCTTAATTTAAAAATGAACACGCAAAAAGTCTCAAATTAAGATTTTTTTCATCAGTATATACCTTACTGAGAGATAAAAGGCAAGCTCCAAGTAGAAAATACTTGAGCCACATGCTAGACCACCAACTACAAGTCTCTGAACAATGACAACTCAATGAAAAACTGAGCAAAATATCCTAGTAGATATATATGGAAGAGATTCAAATGCTTAGTAAACACATGAAAAATAAGTACTCAGTCTCATTGGAAATTCAGGAAATGCCAATTACAACAAGTAGAATGTATTTCACATTTATGGGGCTGGTATATAGCCTTGTTGTGAGTGTGTTAAATTAGCATTTGTTAAGTGGGCCCCTGGTGTGTTCCATATTGAACCAAAGTTCAATATAAGACCTCAAGGGAGAGTGAACAGGGAAGTTTATAACGCAGGTCCTGGAGGAGGTACACCACACAGCTCAAGGGGTTACACGGGGAGGCTAAGGCAGAGTGCAGGCAGAGAAAGATGAGTCCTGGGGCACAAGCCTGCATTAGGGTCTGTGGCAGTGCTCTGGGGTTCCTGAGCTCAGGCCAGTTTGGTGAATTCAAATCAGAAAGGATAAGACTTTGGTACACTTCATGGGGTCCTATCTAACGGACACACAAGGAAAAGCCCTGGGAGGCCGGGGAGAGAGCCTGTCACAAGGATGGTTGGGGGGGCTCATGTCAGGAACTTATATTTCCTTATAACCCTGCTGACTGTTGTCTAGAGCAGGTGCTCACTGGAGGGGCGAGTGCCAGTTCCGGGCCCCTGCAGGCTACAAGGCCACACGTAATGGATGCCAAGGCCACATTATTACGTAGTTGTGTAGCTGTATTCTCAGCAGCCCACCCTGTGATGCCTAGGGATCAAGAATGGCAAGCGCTTGTGTAGCAGATACGCTAAAGGACACAGGTATTGTGTTCTGAAGCCGTAGTAAAGCACATTTAGCCAGCCAATAATGGTGAAGCCCCTGATGAATAACAGACTCTCTACTGTTTGAAACCCCGTTCTCAGTCATCGTCCCCTGGCGGATGGCGAGAGCCATGGGAACAAACCAGGGACCTCAGAGCATGTGAGGCCGGGTCATGGTGTACAATGTATGAATACGATGTAGGGAGGGGTGCAGGTGGCAACTTAGATATCTGCCTTACCCACTAGCAGCGTGCACCCCTATCACGTTAGGCCACAGCGGGGTGGACAGCACTTGTCGACTGGGCACGGAGATGTGGCATCCCCTCATTCCCACTTTATCAAAAGGGGTAGCAAGTAATTGCCTCCTTTACTCTCAAAACTCTGGAAGGCTCCTGGGTGAGGACTTGTACCCTAGAAAGATAGACCTTATTCAGGATGACAAATTGATGTTATCCAGCCACTGCTGCCCTCTGCTGGAGCTAATAGGTATGCAGCCACCGTCACGGATACCCTCCCTGGACTCGTGCTGGTCGCTCCCTCCAGAAACGCCTTTTCCCATCATGTAATCTTTTCCTTAATCAGGTAGGTGCTCATCCTCCTTGGCCCAGCAGCTACTATCGACTCAAATCAAGGTACGCGTTTCCCCTCCCAAGCTGTTCAATCCTGGGCTCTAGAACATGGAATCTTGTGGAATTTCCATCTGGTTTACTAGCCCCCAGCAATTGGGTTTATAAAGAGGCACAATGGCCTACTCAAAGATGTGCTCTTCAAGCTTTTAAACAGTAGGTGGTCCATCAAATGGACGGGCGTTTTACTCCAGGCTGTAATACTGCTTAATTGCTGGTCCTCAGGTCTTCAACCCTCACACAACAACCAGCAGTCTTCTCTGAAGACTCCCTGTTAGTACTGACGGGGAACCTCCACTCCTTTGACCTTAGAGAGGATGTCACTCACATCTGTTCACTGGATAAATGCTCCCCTTACCATTTTGATTTTTTGATGGTCTCACCATCTGCCACATACCTGCAGCCTGACTGAGGATGGATTGTACAATATGACCCCCTTGTAATAGAGAGCCCAAGGGGCAAACCCTTACCAAATGGCTTAGAGATCATGATTATACAGATTTTACTGGCCCAGATATGCTTTAGAAACATGATGCCAATAGACACATCCAGCTTAATTTTTACGCCCTTTACATTTTTACCTGCTATGCCTTGTAGGCTGTATGAAGTTCCCTTGGGGAATTTAGAAGACTTGGGCTCTTATGTTCAAAGAACCAGAAATGGCTGGATATTGCTTTTGTCCCAGTGAAGCTCCAGAATCATAAATGGGCAATTGTCCTCGAAAGGTGGGGCACGCTCTGGAGAGCTGTGGGTCCCTAGGGTAATGCTCCAGGAGTTTTTTAAAAGGTTATGCATCTTGGGGTCTTTGGAAATACTGGCAACTTGCCTTATTTTTGTGGCACTGACTAGTAGCTCAGAGCCAGTATTAAACACTGTCAACAGCCAGTCAACCTCTTTTTCTCCCTTCTGCTCCGTAAAGTCTTTAAAAATAGCTTGGCTCTTGAGACACATAAAGTTTTGAGTTTCAGTTTCTAATTCTCTACTAACCCCCACTTATCTGACCGTAAGAATTGTCGCTGGAAAGCTCTGTGGTGGACGTCCCCAGTGGCCGGACTTGTGAGCAGCTGCATCCCCCTCCAGGGTGTCCCAGCGGACCTCATCAGGCTTGGGTTCAGCCTCCACTGGTACGATGATGGCAGGAACATTCAGGCTGGCTCCTGGAGCCCGAGAGCATGGGACCAGTGCCTTGGCACGTTGGTATCCTGCAACGCTGAGCAGCGCCTGCACTGCTTCTGTGGGCATCTTTCACTGAGGGAGGAAAACTAACTTCCACACGAAAGGATGTCAAAGCCCCAATATCATGGAGTAAAATTTGCTAAACTCTCAACAAGCCAACGTCTAACATTATCAAGCATCAATGAAAATAGAGCAATAAAAATACTTCAACACTGATGAAAGAAGTGTATATTACAGAAGTCTTTGAGCAACGGTTTGTCACTGTGTAATACACTGAAACCCTGCATACTCTGTGCCTAGGCAATTCTTTCATAGATGTGACTCAGGAAATAATTCTGTCCCTGTCTTCTGGATACATATACAAGATTATTCACATTGATATGTTTTAGAAAAGAAAAAGAGAAAACTGTTAACAGAGCCCACGTATCCACCAACAGTAGGATGACTAAATCAATTATGGTACAGAGAATGCTGTACAACAGAAATGACTAAGTCATAACTAAATGCCACAACATGGCAGAATCTCACCCACAAGTTGAGAGAAACAGAAGATTACAAAAGCAAACAAAGCTATGATTACATTTATATGAAGTTAAAACATATATAAATACAATTATCAGTAACTGTAAAGAAATAATTATGACAGAAATCAAGATGGCGTTTAGCCCTTGTGGGGATGGGAGGAGAGCAAAGGGGTCCTTCCTGAGTCAGCAACTTTCTCTTTCTTGTTGTGAGTGTTGGGTAAATGAGTATTAGCTTAAAATTTTACATACCTGTTATGTGCATTTTATGTGGGTATGATATATTTCATACTAAAAATATTTTTTAAAGGTAAGGTGCTTTTCCTTTGAATAAAAAAAATTGCGTGTCTAGTAATTTAGCCTGCAGACATTCACGTACATACAAACACTGCAGCATTTTTGTTAATGACAAACATTTGAAAGCAATCTAAAACATCTCTAGAGGATGCGTTATGTTGAATATTTCATGGTACAGCTGTATTTAGGTTGACATTAGAAAAGAAAATTTATCTGTGCTGACATAGAGAGATTTCTAGATACAAAAAAAAATTTATGATGTAGACATAAATAAGTGTTAAGATGTGTATGTGTATGGTGTGTTTCACTGATTTTTCCAAAAGGACATACCATAATCTGCTATGTTTTCTTCCCTTTTCGTCCATCTCTCTGCCCTTGGAGGCTGGTCAGAATAAATTGAATCAATGAACTTCCTTGCACTTTGGCTTCTATTGAGTTTGGCCAAAGGGGATCCTAGTTGGGGATCCAAGTAAGGAAGGAGAGTGAATTCAAGATGTGTGTCACCTGGTTCCCTGAGTTTCTCAGGCTCCCTGAGTTTTGGTAACTGCTGCCTCTCCTCTTCAGATTTCTGTATGGTCTGTTCTGGTTTCCTTGCACCCTAGCTACACTCTTGTCATTAGACCTTTTATTAAACCCTTCTTGAATTCTCAGAATTTGATTGTGTCATCTTTCCATGCTGCAGCCACAATAAATATTTAGTACAATCATATTAAAGACCATGACATCATTCAAAAAACTAAGCAAGAAGCACTAATTCTATACAGAACACTTTCCAAGGTATATTGGTTTTGTTTTGTTTTGTTTTCCCCAAGGTAAATTGTTAATGGGGAAAAAAGGCAAATGAGAAATGGTTTAATAGTATTACATAGTCATACCTAACTAAGTAAACATAATACTGCTTTGATGTAATAACTGGTAGGTTTTGTTGCTTCTGTTATTTTATGCTGTACTGGGATTCTTCCCTCGATAGTAGTTAGTAACTTCTATGTTTCTTCATTCATAACAACGTTTTTCTGAACAGAAGAGTCAATCTTGACTTTTGAATTTGAAAAGCCTGAGTTCCTACAGCACCTGTGACCAAAATAAGTCAGCCTTTCACCATCCCCCTTCTACAAGAATATTCTAGGAACTAGGAAAGGATTGAAAGTTAGAATTTAGGTGGTGAAAGTTTCCTGAACTAGGGCTCTGTGGTTGCATCTTTTTCAAAACGGTATAATTACTAGCTATGTTCAGCCAGTCTTAGGATAGAAGTGGTCTTTAACCATTTCCAGGGACGTTCCCAAAAGAAACAGAATCTTAATTGACTTCTACTCAGCAGAGTATGAAAATAAAGAAAATACCTTTCCAGGGAAAAACAGGGCTGAGACAGTTCTGAAGCGTTGTCTAGAGCCTCAGCATAGGGTAGGAGCAACAGTGTTTCCCATCACTCATGTATTCATTTAAAGGACATTTATTAAAGGCATTCCATACACCAGACACATTACTGAACACCTAGAATAATGTAATGCATAAAATTACTTGCCTTCGTGGGGTTTATACTGCAGAGCTGGAAACAGATATTAAACACAGAAGAAAATAAAACATAGTATTAGTGAAAACTTCTAAGGGATGAGGTATTAGCTGTAGAAGAACAAATTTTTCGATAGGACAGCAATGTTGCTGCTCAGCGAAAAAGTGACTTTTGAAAGAAGGCTTTAAGAATATCTGTGTGAGAAGCATTGTCAGCAGAAAAAAAAATAAAGAAACAATAAAAAGGCCTTACAGTGGGAGCACTCCTGGTGGGTCCACGGAACCAGGGAGAGACTAGTGTGTCTGGAGCAGCATAAGCAAGTCATGTGGGTAGAGAGATCAGACCACAAGGGCCTGTGGGTCATTGTAAGAAATGAAGCTGCAGTCTGGGTGAGGGGAGAAATCCGCTGGAAGAGTTTAAACAGAGGATTCACGTGACCGGACTCCTGCTTTAACAATCACGCTGACTGATGTGCAAAACAGACTGTAGGGAAAAGGAAGTTAGCAGTAGAACGGCTGAGGGATCACGGCATTTATTTAGGTGAGCCGTGCACTCCAAACCAGAAGGGATATGACGTAGAGACTGGGTAGAAATGTAGAGAGCTTGAAGATGAAAAGAAGGGAAGGCACGGGAAAAACCTCAGTGACGTGAAGGTCAAAGACCTTCATGGATGGGAATCAGGACCCCGTGTGGATGCAGGCACGCTCAGATGACGGCACTGAGGTCCTCTCTTGATACCTTGATAACTCATCGGTCCCCCAGACCTGTGACACAAACCCAGACAAAGGGGTAAGGATTGAAAACAAATGGAGACTAGGTTTCTAACTGGGACACCTTATACACTTCGGTCCAATTATAAAAAAAGAACAAGCGTTATTTTTCTTTTACACCTAAATTTATGAATGGAGATTTATATCTGATATGTATGTATATTGGGGTGGGGGGTGTGTCTAAGACTTCAAAAGAAGTGTTCTGACTAAATTGTCAATCATGGTTACCTGAGGTTTAGACAGTGGAATTGTTCAGGGGATGAAAAGATCTGAAAAAGTTGGATACCGAAAAAGAGTTTTTATTTTTTTTACTAGATTCTTAGAAGACTCATTCAAGACTTTTGTAATTGAAAAAGAAAAGTTAAAAAAATAACTATAGTTTTCCAGAATGTGTTGCAATGGTTCTGCTGTTTGATTTACCTACTTTAAAAATCAGTGTTCTGGAGTGGATCTCATATACTCTGCAGATTTGAGTACCTTCCAAGTTACTTAGATATTTTTTAAACTAAATATGATTCAAATTTTGCCCAGTTACATGTTTTTCTCATTAACTCTTATTGCCCTGAGCATCCTGTTCCTATTATAATTGTTGTCAATGACTGAGGTAAAGTAGCTATTAAGAAATTCAACCCTCACCTTAACACATTCTGCTTTTTCTCCTGTTCCTGGAAAGTGGTGAGCCCACCGTTCCCACTGCGTGCTCCGACTTTGTAATCACCTCTAATCTCTGACAAGCCTCCCTTTATACCCTTTGCTAATGGTAACCTGTTACAGCTTTGCTGTTTTATATGTCTCCTGGATGCCCTTACTAATTATTTTTTCTCGGAGCATCATTTTTTTAAACTCACAATTATTCTCTCTAGACGATTGCCTTCCTTCTTTTATTCTGTTGCTTTTTTATCTGCTACTTAAGTAGAGAGGAAATTTTTTAAAAATTAAAAAGAAGACATTTCCCAAGGAGAAGCGTCTTTCTTCTTTGTTTCTTGGGTAATAAAATGTAGGTCTATTTGATTTTATTGGAGGGGTAGGTTACCTGTCGCGTGCACTGCCTTTCAAGTCAATAAGACATGCTTTCCTTGTTTTGTACCCAGCACCATCCTTGTGACTTAAAAAATCAATAAGAAATACTTATATAGTGGTCAGGGGAATGGCAATTTTGTTGTGAATGAAAAAAATAATAAATCCGTTGGAGTTGGGGGTATGGTTTTTTGAGCTGCTTGTAGGTTAGTGCAGTGTGAAGTTTGGATTCCCACTCAAAATGCATTCTGGGACCCTGCTATCTTTTAGGAGGAAGGAAAAAAAAAGGGGGTAAAAAAAAGTGAACCTGGGAGATGCTGGTATATAAAGGGCATTCTATTATCTAGCCACAGGGTACAAAACCCAAGTAGGGTGTGAGGAATTGGAAGAATCCAAGCAACTGAAGTAGACTGAAAAAATGAGGGGGCTTGAAATTTTTCCTGTGTAACTGGTAATGTGTGTCATCCACATAAAATTTTCTGCCGGTTGTTATATATTTTTTTTACCTCTTTATGATTACTTACTTTCATTTGAGAGCTTCTTAAATAGCTATGCTTCAATTTTGATAAATAATATTCAATAATTTGCAAATAATGTAGAAGGCCAAGTAGGAAGGTACTTTTATGAAAGGGATATGTATGTTTTTTAATGGACGTTCATTTTTAGAGCAGTTTTAGGTTTATAGTAACCTGAAGGAAAGTACAAAGAATCCCCACATACTCCTGCCCCCGACCTGCACAGCCTCCTCCACCTCCATCATCTCACCCCACCCCACCCCACCAGAGTGGTACATTTGTTATAATTGATAAACCTACATTAATGCATCATTATGACACATAGTCCAGAAGTTACATTATGGTCCACTCTCGGTGTTGTACATTCTGTGTTTGAACAAATATTTAATGACATCTATCCATCATTATAGTATCCTACGGAATAATTCCACTGCCCTAAAACTCCTCTGTGCTCTGCCTGTTCTTCCATCCCGCCCCCCTTGGCAATCACTGATCTTATTACCGCATCCACAGTTTTGCCTTTTTTTCCAGGAAGTCTCATAGTTGGAATCACACAATAGTAGCCTTCTACTTTTTTTCACAGGCTTTTTTACTTAGTAATATGTATTTAAGGTTCCTCCCTGTCTTCTTATGACTTGATAACTTATTTCATTTTAGCACTGAATTCCATTGTCTGAATGTAGCAGTTTATTTATCCATTCACCTACTGAGGGACATCTTGATTGCTTTCAGGTTTTAGCAATTACAAGTGAAACTGTTATAAATATCCGTGTGCAGGTTTTCATGTGAACATAAGTTTTCAACGCATTTGGGTAAATACCACAAAGCGTGATTGCTGGATCATATGGTAGGACTATGTTTAGTTTTGCAAGAAACTGCCAAACTGTCTTTCAAAGTGGCTGTATCATTTTACACTCCCACCAGCAATGAATGAGAGTTCCTGTTGCTCCATATCCTTGCCAACATTTGGTATTGTCAGGATATTTTTACTAGAGCTTCATAAAGTACATTTATTTTTCTTTCTTCCCTGTTTAGTGTTTCCCTCTGGTGAACAGACATTTATTTGCCCATGTGGAGAAGGGAAAGTGACAAGGACAGTGTGACCAGTGTCTATGATGGTGAAAAAGCAGTGGGTGAGATTAGCAATGTTCAATTAAAAAAATCTGAATATCTAAATCTGACTTAGTGAAAACACCCCTCCATGTCTTGTTTTAAATTCAACATCATGAACTTTAAGTGGACCCATGGTGCTACTGGACATCCCACAACAATTCTCAAAAGAAGGAAAGTCTCTCATTCTCCTAGGTAAATATTTTACATGTTCCCTCTCTCCTCAAACTCCCAACACTATTTCCTATAACTCTCAGTTAAGGACATTGCATCTCATTTTTCTGATTGCTTAGAAACAGTCAGGGGAGAAATTTTTCATTCTTTACTTATCAAGAGTAACACCAATCTTCTCTGAATGCATATACCTAAATTCCTGTCAGTTTTTTTTTTTTCTAGGTGAACTGACTATGCTTGTATATAAGGCCACATTCTCTTTTGGGCACTAGAGTCCTTTTCACATATTTAGGGATTTTACTTCTATATGTGTCCTCATTTTCTCCGTCCTGAATCATGAGTTTTTCCTATTCTGATAAATACAAGTAGTATGTATATGTGTGTGTATACATATATATTACAAGTATATACGTACACTTACATATGTATACATGTATATAAGTCTTTATAAGTATTATTTACATATATATATAAAATATATATATATAAAAATACATATATATATATAAAACATATATATATATATTAACCATCTTAAACAAAGCAAAAGAAAGCTCCTCAACCCCAGGTGCCATTTGAGCTATACAATGTTGAACCTAATGGTCAAAGTTCAGCCCTCTTTATGAGTAAACTATGATCAACACTTGATACAATTAATCTCACTTTCTTGAAATACTCTCTTCATTTGGTTTTCCTCTCACCTTCAGTCTCTTTTGCTGCTTATCTCATATCTATCAGGCCACTGAATATTTGAATTCCACAGATCTAGGATCTCTCCTCTTTGCAATCAATACTCACTTTTTTGATGGTCTCATCCATTCCCATGATTTGAAATTCCCTCTGCGTTATGAGAACTCCTGAATTTATATCTTCAGCTTGGAACTCTGATCAAAACTCTAGATTTGTATATGCACCTGCTTATTCTGTAGCTCCACATGGACATCTAATGGGCATTTCCAGCTTAACATGCCTAGAGATGAAATTTTTATTCTCTCCTTACTTATTTCAAACTGTTTCTCTCCTAGTTCCAACTATCTCATTAAATAGTCCCTCAATTTTTCAGATGCTCAAGGGAAAATTCTTGGAGTTACCTTTGGCTCATCCACTTTTCTCACACTCTTCATCCCACCTGTTAGACAACCTTATTGACAATTTTTGTAATGAGTCCTAAGCTTGACCACTTCTCACCACCTATCATCATCTGTCTAACAATAATAGCCAATATGTTTTGAACCCTTATGTGAGCCTGGCATTTGTCAAAATGTCGTATTATATGAGTTACCTCATTTAATTCTCACAACAAAACTACGAAGCACCTTTATCATCTGCATCATAGATGAGAAAATGAAGGCATAGAGACATTAAAATGCTTGATCTAAGTTACACAGACTGAAAGTGAAAGGGCCTGAGAGACCTTACTCTCCATTTTGAAAAGCATCTTAAATGGGAACTGTCCAAACCTGAGCTCTTACTTCCTACCTCCAAACCAAACTGCTTTTCCTACATCCTTCTTCTGTATGCTGGTTATTAGAAATTCCAACCTTCCAGTAGTTCAGCCCATTACACTTGTAAACATCCTTAACTTTTTTTCTCTCCTTCATAAAATGCTTAATCTGTCAGCAAATCTTGTCAGTGTCCCTTCAAATTATGTCTTTATTGCTAAACCCATTCTGGTTCAAGTCAGACAACTGCAGAGCTTTCATACAGCCTCAGTGTTTTACCATCCGTTCCTTTTAGTCTGTTCTCAGTAGAGCATCCTATGTAATTCTTGAAAATGTAAGTCACACCATTTGTCTCCCTTGCTTAAAATGTCCCAGTGGTTTTATCTCATTAAGAAAAATCATTAAAAGTTTAGCAACAGGAACAGAGCACTCCATTGTCTATGCCATTCTAACCCTCTGATCCTATCTTTTCCCTCTCTGCCCCACTCAGTCTCTTCCAGCCACACTGGCATTCTGTATGTTCAGCAAACACTATCCTCCATGGTTGCTGTGACTTCTGCCTGAAATAATCTTCCCTTACATTTTTCTTTGGTTACCTCTTCACTACCATCATATCTCCACCAAGTCGTTGTCAGATTATCAGGGAGATTGTCCTTGACAACACTATCTAAAATAGGCTTCTACCCCAATCCCATCACTCTCTGTCCTCTTACTATCTTTGGTTGTTTTTTCCTTAACCTTTTTATTTTTCGTCTTAACAATCATCACAACTTGTAAGCCATTATAGAATATAAACTCATAGAGCTATTATTTACTATTGAATATAAGATTATCCCCTGGCTTATGGGTGTCATGCATTATGCATTTATTGAGTAATAAATACAATATTTGTTGAAATATCTTCCCAGTCTCCTCCTTGAGTCTTCATTGTATATAAGAGTCCTTGCAATCTGGGAAAGGTTGCCCCTTCCTCTACTCACTCAAAAGAAGTTCTCTTTTCTAAAGAGGACCATCACTCACAATTGTTACAGTAACCATCTCTGGTGAAGATGGCTATTGGGATGGGCATCAGCCCAGTCTCTCACAATTCTTTCACCCACTAGAAGACATTACAAGCAAAGGACAAAGCAAATGATATGGAGACCTGATGACCCAGATGCTATATGTGGGACTCAAAGAACTATGGCATATGAGTTCTTGTGATCATGTATTTTATTAGCATATTGCTAAGGATGCCTAAGAACCACTTTCCTAGAAGAGCTTATATTTGGCATAAGCTACGTCATGAGAACTTCAATATTTGGACAGTTCATTGTTAGGCTGGAAGGAACACTGAAAAGTTCAATGGACACAGGTAAGTAACCAGCCGGATGTGGGTATAGGAGATGGCTAGAAATGTTTGGCTCAAACCTAACCCATGTCCTCACAGATATCCAAATAGCTGACTCTCTGGTAATGTCTCCAGGAGACACAGCCCTTACAGGACATAGTCATAGTATGTACTCATCACCTAGGATGTCAACAAAATGACTGAGAAGATGAAGATGAATTCCAGAGGGAAATGACTCAGAAGCTACAAATCAGTTTAGAGTAGAGTGTCCTGGAGCAGCTGAAGAGTCCTGGGAAGTTTCTTTCTCTCGACTAATCTCAATATCTTGTTTATTCATTCATTCAACAAATAATTATTGTTCATTCATTATGTGCCTGGCATTTTTTTCAGGCACTGGGAATAGGGAAAATAAAATAAGAACAAAATCTTCTTATTTTATGAAATTTACTCTCTATTGGGAAGAAACGAACAATTAACCATGATTACTTGTTATTCTAGATGATGATAAATACTTAGAAATAAAACAAAGCAGAGGTAGAGGGATGGACATGGAAATGCATGAGGAAAGATCTCCTTACAGCTGAACTTTGAGTGGAAATTTTAAGGGAGGGCGGGAGCCACGTAAGTAAATGAGTCCACACAGTTACCATGCGTAGCTCCAAGGCAGCTTAGGGTAATTTCTCACTGACTTGTAATTTTTCTATTTCTGTTCACACAGCAACTTCCATATTGATATAGTTCATTAATGATAACAATATACCAAGAAAAAATGGCATTAGAAGTTTTACCTTTATTGCTCTTGAAAGCAAAATCGTGTGATTGCTTCATGTTGGAAATACTGGCTTCTGGAGACTCTTTAGATGCACAAAACCGTGATGTAAGTTAATATATCTATGGATCATTTTCTTTGTTAAATTTCCATAAAATGAACTTCTAATCATTGTCAAGCTGAAGTGAGGCATTGTTTCACCACTGACATATGACTGTGTTACCTGAATTCAGGGTATGTATTTTCAGTAATGCATCTGCTTATAAAATAAAAGTGAACATTTAGGGAATATATTAAAAACACTAAAGAAATTTGTTTCCATAAACAAACAGAGAGAAAGACTTCCAAAGGTTTAAATTACCTCATCAGGTCTGCTCACTAGTACTATCTCTTGACTTTGCTTTTCTATTTGGGGGCTCTATTCTCAAGCAGACTCTTTCTCATGATGACAGAATAGTTGCCATCAGTTCTAGCCTTGATTCTACTTCTCAGCATCCTTAGTAAAACAAAAAGAAAATTCCTTCCCTGTTAATTCCAACAAACGTCTAAGAATTAAGTCTCAGGCTTGGATTGCTCTGGCTTAGATTTTCGTACCTGTCTCTGAAACTATTACCATGGTAAGGAGAGGCAACGCTTTAATTGGCTGGCAATATATGCACTTAAAATAAGATACATCAGACTTCCTGGACTGAGAATGAATTACTTTTGGTCCCAAGGGAAACCAGGTGCTTTTACCAGAAGGGGTAATATATGCAAGTAAACAGATGCTCATGCACTTATCCTTAGTACATTATATACAGAACACTATTTCCCAGAATCTGAGGGGCCCAATAGATCTCTGTCTCTCTCACACATACAAACACACACACACACACACAGACACACACACACACACACACACCCCACTACCACCATGATACTAGCAACTCTTTACTATCTCTGCATTTATTTCTAGGAATGGAAACATATGATTACATGTCATCCAATTTAAGGGTGAGAATGGAAAAGCGAGAGAATTATCACTATGAGTTCCTTACAGTGAATATCTCAGCCCTCAAGCAGAAAAGGACCGACGGCCGTAAGTTTTGCTGGTTATAATTCTGCCTGAATTAAGAGCATATAGTGAGGAACTAAATGTTTTTATAATTACTTTAATACCAAAAATTTAGGTAACGGAGATTTCACCTTGAATCATAGATCGATACTATGATACCCACCAGCTGATTTTAACCTTGGCTGTGTATGCCTCGCAGCAAACTGATGGTAAAAGTCTTCCCAAAGCATATTTGTCCCCTTTCTTCAGCCTTTTCTTCTTCTCTTCTCCCATCGCCTTCACTCTTTAAACAATTTAATCTTCAAGTCATACAGTGGGGCAGAGCAAGTTGGAGTGGCAGGTAGGAGGGAGAAGGTGCAGTAACCAGAAGAGAATCAGATCCCAAGCCATGTGCGGAAGGTGTCCACATGGGGAAGGAGGCAGAGGCCAACGTGGGGAATCGGTTACAGACAGGAAAATTGACCAAATAAATAAATATAAATGGGAATGAGCTATTTTTCACTATCAATGAAAGGTGAATAAACATCTAACGGTGGGAAAACAAAAACGAGCCCCATGGTATTAGATTGAAAATGGAAGTATTGGAATTTCCATGGTTTCGATGGATGGATGGATGGGTAGATGGATACATGGATAGAAAGAATAGAGGTGGTTGTGTGTGCATTCATGTGTATGTGCATGTGTGTCTTTATTCCCATTCATATTTATTTTTCCACTTCTGTCTGCTCAGAGGGCTTAGGAGCACACATATTGCCCACATATTGGCTTCAAAATATTCTTCTTTAAAAGGATTCAAAGATACTTGGAGACAGCTTATTTCAGATCTCGGGCAGAGAAGTGAAGATAAGTCTAGAGCATTTTATTGTGCTAAAAATTTAAGAAAATATTCTTATTTTAATGAATTTATTTCAGTTATGTAAGAGAAATGATTATGAGAATAAACCCGTAAGAAATTTTGAGTGATGAGGCATCAGATCAGAAACTTACTCTCAAATAGTTTGGGAGAAAAAAGCCTTTTGTACTGTACTTTCAAGTTTTTTGGTAAATCTATGTTTTAAAAATATCCAAGCCAAAGAAAGCTAAAAATAGATATTGGAAGTAATCCAAGCTCTTTCCACTCCGAAGAATAACTGAGGCACTAGAGCTCCCCTGGCAGATACTCTCACAAAATTCCCATGAAAAAACTTTTTTTAATGGAAAAAGGAAAAGGAGGAAATATTTCAAGTGTAGCGTGTTACTTGAACCAATTCCCCTAGCCTCTTGGATCAACTGACTTTATAGTATAAGAAAGTAAAGACTGTAAGTAAAAACTGAAAGAATAATTTTTCTGGGATTCTGAGAAATCAGCTGATGTCATTGGCTCTGTTTTTGGATCCCTCTACCTGATCTAAGCCAACATGTGGATGTTACCCTTGATTCTGCTCTCTCCTCCATATATTCAGCAACCATATCCTGTCATATCTTTCTCCTAGTTTTTCTTCTGAATCCTTCTAGGTTTTCTATCCCTACTTTCCTCTCCTAGTGAAAGCTATCATCATATTTCTTTTGGGTTCTTGGATGCAATTCTGAAGTGTAGGGGGAGGGGTGGATGGCACTGCCCACAAAACACCCAGCAATTCTCGGATATCAGCTGGGTATCTTACAGTTCAACTCAGTTCTGACACTATCTACACAGAGACAGCATCAAATTCCACTGGTTAAGGGTTCATCCCTACAAGATTGCCCTCCCCTTCACTTCAGACTCCAGGTGCAATCCCAGATTATCACCTGTGCCTCTGACCAACTGGCTATAGATTGGCAGGTCCAACAATGCCCCTCCCCCCAACCTTGGACTTAAGATGCCAATCACAGGTCAAGGTGCTTGTGACTGACTAGCTACAGATCAGAGGTTCCCACAACCTCCTCTTTGGGTTTGATGAATTTGCTAGAGAGGCTCACACAAAAGTCTTCTCCTGTCCCACAGTTTATTTACTGTTATAAGCTGCCTTAGTCTCATTACCTCTCTCTTAAAACATGTAAATCCCTCTGAAGCATAAATTAAGACTAAGATGTTTACTTCAGTATTGCCTGAATTGTTCGTCTCAGGGGCTTAATCAAAACTAATTGAATAAATATTAAAAGTTAATAAATTCAAGAAACAAAAATGACAATTATTTTTCTCTACCATAGACTACCACACAGCTTCAATGCCACAAGGGTCATTTTTGCTGGATTAGTGGTGTTGAGCAACATTCCAAAGTGCTGTGGCAGCTGGATGGCAAAGTATGGGATACAGTTAGTGTCCGGTGGGACACAAACTCATGGCAGACCAGTGACCTCAACTGCAATCCCAGCAATGGGGAGATGAGTTGACCATGGAGCCACAGAAAGTAGGGGCATATCCGGCACATGCCATCCCAGACGGCGTGGGCAGTAGACCTGCCAGGGTGTGTGGACTTAATCCTGAGGAGATGTGCTCTGAATACGCAGTTCATCATTTGGAAGCGCTCTGGAAAGAACTGGAGTAGCTCTGAGTACGTCAAGGCAGAAAAAACTCTGCCTGAGTTATTACTTACAGTATGACTTCACGTGAGGGCAGGACAAAATTGAGTTACATTTTCTCTGATTTTGGCGTTATAACCTGCGGGAGCCAATTTGAATTCTAGTCCCGTTTGCCTTGCACTTAATGAAAAGGAAATCTCTCCCAGGTTCTGATAATAGGTTGGCTGTTATTTCGAGTTCCTGGTTTTCAGGGTGATGTGTTTTTTAAACTTTTTTTTTTCTATCATTGCCATTTTAGGTGAAAGCTAGGTGAAACTGCATTTGGCAGATTTAATGGTTATTGTTATTAATGGCTATTTTACTCACAACACACCAAATGTGTGTGGGGTTTTTCACAGCACTTCTCCAGCTCTCTGACACCAACTGGGTGTTCAAGGATTCAATTCAATTCTGACACCAACTACCTGGAATTAGCATCAGATCCCACAGGTTACGGGCTGGTCCCACAAGACTGCCCCCACTTTGGACCTCAATCAAAAGTCCCAGGCCTCCTGTACTTTTGACCTAATGGCTATAAGTCCTATAAGTCAAGGATTCCCACAATTATTGATTCCTCCTCCGGTTCAGTAATTTGCTAGAATGGCTCACAGAACTCACTTACTGTTACCAGTTTATTTTAAAGGACACAACTCAGGAACAGCCCAATGGGAAGGATGCAAAGTATAAGGTATGCCAAGGTTGGGGACTGAGGATGGAGCGGGTGAGAAGTGTACATGTCCTTGACGGCACCATTCTCCCAGCACCTCAATGTGCCCACTAACCCAGAAGCTCTCTGAACCAGTCGTTTAGGAGTTTTTATAGATTTCTTTGTGATCTTATGATTTATGATTTTTTATATGATTATGTAGGCATGACTGATTGAATCATTGGCCATCGATGATTGACTCAATATCCAGGGATGTGGAGAGAAGGGAGTGCTCTTTGGGTTACAGCCTCAGCTAAGTGTGACCCCAAAAACCAATGCGAGCTCTGTCTCCAGCAGAATACATTTGGCAGATGGAGGAAACATCTGAGAATAAGAGCATGGCTGTTACAGGGATTGTGTAAACCTACTGCTTTATCTTTTCCTGCCAGGTGTTATATATATGGTGATTTATGTTTTAATGTATTGGAAACTTTCCATTTTATTTAAGAAATCTGTTCCATGTTAAAAACCTTGATTAAAGAGGGGGTTTTCATAATCTAAAATCATATTGAGGATATTGTGGATAGCTGAAAATTCAACCTTCCAATCATGTCTTGGTCTTTCCGGTGACCAGCCCTCACCCTGAAGCTCTCTAGGGGTCCTTAGTCCCCGTTAACCCATTAGCATACAAAAGACTCTCTTATCACTCCAGAGATTCCGAGGGTTTTAGGATCTGCATGCCAAGGAACTAGGAACAAAGATAAAATATATATTTCCTATTATGTTACAACACACATATTAAAAAAGGTCTCAAACCAATATCCTAACTTTATACTTCAAGGAACAAGAGAAAGAAAAGGAATCCCCTCTCAAAATAACAATAATAGTGGGAGAGGTTGTGTGTGTGAGGAGGCAGCGGGTATATGGGAAATCTCTGTACCTTCCACTCAATTTTGCTGTGACACTAAAACTACTCTAAAAAAAAAGGTTTATTAAAAAAAGAAGAAATAAATGTCTGCTATTTGCCACAAAATGAACCTTAAAGGAATAAAAACAGACACAAAAAGACAAATATTATATGATTCTGCTTACATGAAATATATAGAATAAATAAATTTATAGTGACAGAAAGTAGATTAGAGTTTACCAGGGACCGAGGAGAGGAAGGAATAGGAAGTTATTGTTAATGTACTTTTGAAGATCTGGAGAAGTTTTGAAACTAAACAGTGATAATGGTAGTATAACATTGTGCATGTAATTAATGCTGTTATATTGCACATTTAAAAAAAGGTTAAAATAGCAAATTTTGTTTTATACATATTTTACCACACAAATTTTTTTTTAAGTTTTTAAAAAGACCATGAAAGTATAGTTTAGCCTCCTACATGCAGTCTAGAATTATCTGGCAAGATAATACCATAAGGAAAGTTAATGTTTTCCTTAGGATTTTTAATTATTTTCCTTATACATACGTTTTTATTGTGGTATAACATTTATGTGTACAGTTTGCTCAGTTTTGACAAATATATGGACTCTAAAACCATCACCTAATCAAACTATATAATAGTCATATTAAAAATTTCCATTAAAAATTCCTTTCTGAAATTTTCCTATCAAACACCACCACCACCACCAGAAGCAACTGCTGTTCTGATTTGTGTCACAATTGCTTTAAATATCCTTTTAGCATCCTCATTAGCATATCAGCTATAAGCTGGATTTGAAGGCCATTAAGGCAAGATTGGGTCAGGAATAAAAAAGATAAACTGCAGAGAAGTAAAAGGAAAGCCCATCTACCTCTTGATGGTCCAGGGGAAATATCGACCTGCGATGCAGCATATTAAAATGAATTCGGCGTGTGAGTGAGGCCGGGAAGAGGAAAGCACTGAAGTTAGCTCTCCTAATCAACTGTAATAGATGACTACCGTCACACACAGGACCCAGAAATAGCTCAGAGTCTGACCGGCTTGTCAAATGTAAGATAATGGAGTAAAGCGTATCTGCATAAAAGGCTACTGAAAGGACTGCGAAAGTCAAGGCAAAAAGGCGACTGATGCCTTACCTGAAGACACCTACAGTGCTCCCCAGAGCCAATGTGAAGCCCAAAGAGCTAAGGAGGATGAGAGAAAACACCATTCCAGCCAAAAGAAACAAAAACCCGGGTTGTAGAGCCAGAGTTCAACCACAAATGGAGCAGAGCAGACCGACCCCAGTGAGCAGGTGCCATTGTCCTGAGAAGAGCAGGTGCCGGCCAGTCTACACCAAAGAAGGGCACAAGGACTTGGAAAGGGGATGCTTCTGCTTTGTGCCACAGACCCACCTCAGTATTCTCTCCTTCTGATCACCTAAATATCCTTTAGCTTAAGAAGTGGCCAAAAGGCATCCATCTGAGATATTGTCTAAAGGCTTGTTTAAATCATTGGCTATAGATGAGACATTTAGTTTAATTATCTACCCTGCTGACCAGTGATATGGGGCTTAGAAGGAAAGCCAGATTAGTTATTGACAAAAAATAAAATAGTTACACTTTCTGTGAACATTTGAGTAGCTATGTGAGTTATATTTGTAGCCTGCTGCCATTGCATTCAAGGGCCAGGTTGAATAAAAATTATGAACTATATCTTTAAAAATTGGAGTCATAGCTGGCAAAGATGACATAACCAAACTACTTAAGTTGTCCTTACACTCTTTTCTGAACTGGTGTTTGTAGTAGAAATTTTGAGCATTCATACCATTCTTAGGCTTGAACCCTGGTTATTTTCACTTGACAGTATGAAATGAAAATTTTACATGTTTAAATATTCTCTAAAAATATATTTTTTAATATCTGTACAATATTCAAATGAATTTACTGAAATGTGTTTACATATTCTCCTATATTTGAATATGAAATCAGATTTTGCAATGATAGGAATAATATAAATGTATAGCCAATTTATACTGTATCTCTAAATACTAATTTAGTGTGTTTTTCCTAAAATTGGAATTTGTGAGTCAAAATACAGGAAGATTTTAAAAGTTAGCTTATACTGCCAAATTGCTTTCCAAAAGCTCTGTGAAAATTTATCCAGCTACCAGTAGGAAAGAAAATGCCAATCATAAAGAGTGCCCTTGCCAGGATGATATAATATCATTGTGAATCTTTTCTAATTGGACAGGTCAAACATGGTATCACCTTTAATCAGAACATTTTATAACCACTGAGCAGTAAGATGATGGATGGTTACTGGAAGACACCAGTGAAGACCTGCTTTCTGGACCTGGAAATCCTAAGGATGCCATTTAAAACCGGGCTACAGAGCCTGTGTTTTTAATCTAGTATTGTTCTAGGGCTCAACTTACTTAGAAGAATATGCCATGGTCAAATTGTATAAAATAGACTATTTTTCCTTTTCAAAGGCTAACATTCATTGTCCCAGATTCCAGGTCATTAATGATAACATTTTTAATGGGGCTTGATTTATTTGAATTATACATCTTTTGAAATAGTTTGAATATTACTGTTCTTTTATTAGGGAACTTTTTTAGGTCACCTATGGTCAGGCACTATGTTAGGTGCTGCTATATCAAAGATAGCCTTTGTTTTCAAGATATTCATAATCTTAGGGAGTAGGAGAAAGCAGGAGGCGTGTGAATATACAGTCAACTACAGCATAGTTCTCTTAATATTCATTAGAGGTAAAGAGAATTATGTATAAGGACTTATAATAAAACGATGAACTTGGAATCTCAAGAGAGCAGTTTACCTCTACGTCCTCCGTAAATTTCCTGGTACGTAGCTGACATCAAACATGGTCCATAGTTCCTTGTTCAGATAAAATTTGTTGACAATAGGGACAAATATCAAGCATTTGTTAGCATGTTCACAAGTAATAATATTTGTATATTTTCAACATATGTACAAATAATAATAATTATTATAAGTAGATATAAATATCAGTCCATTATTAACATGTATATAAATAATAGTGTTTGCTATCCCTTAGACATGCTTATCAGGGGACCTCGCTCACTCCACAATTGACCACTGACAAAATCCAAACACGATTTTTTGAGGGACAACTTCAGTTTATCAGCTTTTTAGGACTATTTACTTGGACAGAGATTGTTAAGGCTCACAAATTACAAACATTTTGCCTTTATTGACAAATATCTCTCTTTTCTTCTTTTACATTTTACACAACAAACTTACTCACCTCTTCACAAATTATCTTTGATTGTATGTCTTTTTTTTTTAATCACCAAAGCCATGTTTGGTGATAGAGTATCCTGAGTACTTTGCCTTGTTTCTGTTTCACTTGAATACTCTTTGATTGCTGGAAACTTAACCCCAGGCCTTAGGTATCCATTCTTATAGTTTTAAGGGGTGGCTATGCATTTGTCCTCTAGGTGTACATTTGTATTTCCTGCAACTTGACCACTCATTGTATCAATATTTCATCTTTAAAGAAAAGATATCAAATTCTTATGATTTTAGGTCATATTTCAAGAATAAAATTCACATTATTCACATTAAATTTCTTTTCTCCCTGTCCCTTCTGTCTCTCTGTCTTCAAAATTCCATCACAGAGATTCTATAAGCATCCAACACTGTTATTAACTGAACAATTTTCAAGCTACGTTGTCTTCAATAAATAAGACTTTATTTTCAAAATAAAGTAAAAATGAGAATACCCTGTAATAGTAGAGGCTTCATAATGATTTTAGTCAGAAGATTCCCTCTTTCCAACAAAGTAATTTGGGGGAAATTTTGCCTTACATTAAGATTTAAAATGTCATTCTGCTTGGAGAAGATAAAATTGAAATCGGCCTTAAAGTATAGTTTCAACAGGAATTTTTTTCACATAGGTAATGGGCAGTTCAGGAACAGAGGTTTGTAAATTCTTGTTCTGTTAAGGCACTGGAACTAGTCAAATACGGAAAAGGCATGGAGCATTCACTATATCCAACTTAAAGTCCTATTAGGGACAATGTGAGGGGTTTTGAAGTTCATGTTTGTTGACTTGCTTTTCTCAAAATTTTTTAAGTATGAGCAAAGGAAATTAGTACAATATCTTGCTACAAATTCTAGACTGTAAAGTCCTTAAAAGAAGAAACTTCTATGTATCTCTGTTGAACTGATGAATTAACTAGCTATTTTTATTTCCTCAATTTTTGTGTTGCTTTGTTTATCTGGATATTACCAACACATATTTCCCCCATACTTTAAACCTCCTACACTCACATCGGTGGAAAGTGAGAATGCATGCCCAGTATCTTCTATCTACTTTAAAGCCTTTAAGCCCATAACCTGTGTGCTCAGTCAAGGATGTTAATTGCATGAGAATAAGAAAATGGCAATTTCCAGAGCTGATATTCCATTAGCTCTTCATGAGGGTGAATGAAAAGGGTGGAGAATGACCTAAAAATGTAGATTAGCTTGGTCTGGAAATGTAATGAACTTCTAACTGAACATAAGCTAAATTCAGATTCCTAATAAAAATGGAAACGAGCCAGTTTTTAGCTCTCATTACCAAAATTTTGTATGGCTCCAGTCTTTACTCATTTCATACTGTATGTCTGTTCATTTCAGACATACATTTCATATGTAAGATGTCTGTTCTGGCATACCTTGGTGTCTTCTGAGTTAAAAAAATAATTAAGTCCTCTAAACTTTATATACCTTGTCATAGGAAATTTAGAAAAGAGCATCTCATCACATCTTAATTACATTTAATTTATGTGTATACTACCAGCACCTAATTTTATAACTGATACAGTGTGTGATGAACATACATATTTTAGAAAAAATGAATGAATAACCATATTTATGATTTTGACATGTATACTATTATTGTAATCAATGTAAAAATGGGCTAATTTTTATTTTTTTAAATATTTAAGGGCACTAATAAGAATAAAATTTAATTAGAAATTTAGATTAATGGTGTTAAGAAATAAAATTACCCTTCCAAATGGATATTAATAGAACTTTCTGTATTAATATCTTTGAAAAACATATGAAAGAATATTGTAATATATACTAATAAAACATTGCAATAGAGCTACAGTTAACAGCTTTTATTATTCGGGCAATGCTTAACACAGGATGCAATAAAATACTAGTACAACCGTATAATTTGGACAATCTTAGAGAGCTTATAGAGTTCATGAGAATTAAAATTGTTTTGCACAAAGGACTTAGAGGTTAAGATCAAGACATATTTTATAATTGATTTAGTAATTAGGATGATTTCCCCTCAAGGCTCTGCTGGTTTCTGAAGGGAAATGGGGTATTAACATAGACTAGGTTAGAGGGGCCAGAGCATGTGTACTGTTGTCCATTCCAATGAATGTGACCTGTTTCTTACTCTCTTTTTGGAGGGGATAGAAAGGATGCATTCACCAAAGCAATGATCATAGAAGTCATAATGGTGTCCCACTGAGCATAAGACTCCACGTATTGCCTGGTCACTATGGACTCCTCAGCAAAAGTGATTGGTCCTCACTGCTGTGTGAAGCTAGGGTTGCTGCCAGAGAAGAATGATGAAGAGGAGTGTGTCTGGGGCTGTGTGAACTCACAGGAGACTCTCTTTTTCCTTCTGTGCTTAGTGATTAACACAGGAGGGCCAGTTAGAGCAAGTGTGGTCTGATAAGTCCAAAGCGACCAAAAGCTCAGACCTTCACCGATGAAATCAGCTCACCACACCATGAAAGCAACCTAGACCAGTCAAAGAGCCGGCTGAGTGTTTGGGAAATCTGATCTCATGGTGGAGGGAGGGAGTGATAAATATCAATTATCACCTCAGGACCAGTTGCCGTAATAGAGACTGTAACTTATCTAGAGTCCTTCCTGTCAGAAGCCTTTTCCTTTTTTCCCTCAGTAATCTCAACTAGCCACCACCTTGAAGTGTCAGTAACAAAATGATTTTTATGTGCAGCATGCCTAGATCTGAGCAGTAAAGGAGTTGCCGAACAAATGCACGTTCTTATTTTAGAAAGAAGAAAATGCCTTTCCTTACAAAGGTACATTTGAGCAGAAAAGGCATGATTATTATTGACTGTCTATCTTTATCTGAATATGTAAGGCTTTTTTTCTACTAGATCTAAGTATGCCTTATGGTTGTCACTTAATTTTGGTGTTTTGCTTCTTTTTTTTTTGTTTTTAGCATACTCCAGAAAACTTAGTGGTTATTCACCAAGGCATATAGGAAATCAACTTATTTCAAACAACATTGTAAGTAATAGATTCTCCAAGTCCTGAATCTAAATCCTAGAATTGTTGCAATCTCTCCATATCCTCTTGGTTCTCTTGATATATCCCAAATTTGTGCTAACTGTTCAGGGAGGCTGGCTGTCTCCGAGTTGTATTCATTTAGACAAGGAGCAGATACCATCTTCTCACCCACAGACCCACAACCTTTGGGTTTTTCATGTCTACCCTTTTAACTCTTTATTCTTTAGTTTTTTGAATTCATATAATTTGAATAAGTGAATATTGACACTTCCATCCTTACAACCTTCCAACAGCTTTATATTATTTTCAAAATAAAATCCACAAATCCCCAACTCTGGTGCAGGAGGTTGTAAATGATCTAATACCTGCTTATTTTTCCAAAATCTTTCTCTCTCTTTCTCACTCACACTCTCTCTCACACACACACATACACACACACACAGAATCTCTCTCTCTCTCTCTTTCTCTCTTTTTCTTCTATTCAGCCACACTGGCTTTTTTTTTTTTTTAATTTCAAATACCAAACTTGTTCCAAACTGAAAGCCTCTATGTGTAGGTGTAATACTAGGTTAGATATGATAGGTATGTGTAAGTGTGTTCTATTACCTGTGAATTTTATTTCATAATGGAATTTTTACAAAATGCTGGTTACGAAGAGGAGGGCTGAGTCTAACAGTATGAGAACCACTGAGAAGAGGAAGAGCTTTCTTGATAGTGATGGGGTTTTCCAAAATGGTGAATAACTGTTAGTGATATGCCTCAAAAAAAGAAAAAAAAAACCTGCAATTTTCCTTAATTTATAAGGTTGTGTCATTCCTGTAAAAACTTCATAAATGTTAAATCCATGCCAAAGGTACTTTGAGTTTATTTGTAAAACATCATTAAGCTCTTGGCTCAGATTTACTTCTTGTCTCAGATCATTATGAGCAGGTACTTCATTTACAGGTATGTCCTGCGGGGCACTTAAAGGACATAAGGAATGCAGCACAGTTCATCACTGTGCAGGCTGCCCGCCCAGGGCAGAATGACCACAAGGGCAGGCCTCCGTCCACTCCGTGCCAACACCTCGGCGCTCCAATAATGGTGACAAACAAAACACCACTAGGAGGCAGATCCCTTTTGCGAATTACCACCCAGTCTATCCAATGGCTTGTTTCCTTTCTTTATTCTGGTCTCTGCTCAGATTTACAGCTCAGAAATGTGGCCACATAAATAAACTAAGGTATGGGCTATAAAAAATACCCCTCTCTTTCTAAAAATAGCAACATAAATATAGTATAGATCTGATAGAGACCTAATGGTCAGTCCAACTGCAAGTAAGGGAAGTGGTGAAGCAAGACGACTAAAGGTTGCTGGTGTGATGGAGGCAGGTTCCAGGAGGAACAGTGTTGTCACAACTAAGACCCCAGAACCACCTGTGAGATCGGGGCCACCTGGAACTTGAATGAGATTGCTCAAGGATATAACTAGCCTTCATAACTGCATCGACTTCCGAGAAAAGGAAGCAGCAGCAGCATTGTGGCTACGAGCCCCAATTTCGGAATCAGATACGCTAAAGCACAAATCTCCTTAGCAAGAACCTTTAGTTGGAGAAACTCTGAGCTGAAGAAAACAATTCAGCATGGATTACAAAATAAAATCCTATAATCAAATTTTCTTAAACTATGTAGAGGACAATTTGGATGGAAATAAGTAATTCGAATATTGGTTAAAAGCAAGAATGTTGCCATTTGATGGCCCCAGGATTCTTCTGTTGGGTTTCTAGAATATAAATCAGCGAACTCATTTCAATTATGCAGACATGTATTGGACTTGTGATGTACTACACCTTGTCTGAACTACACTCCCCAGAATTCCCTTTTCAGGTTAGGGTGAGCTGCAAATGTCTCAGGTTAGCATGGGCTACAAAGAAGCGGTTGTCGTTTTAAAGCAGCATATATACATCCTCCCGAATTATTCAATCTAAAATAAATTTGGGTGCTGCTGTGATTTTGTAGATATTCCAGTAATGCAAGTTTTGTGAATGCCCCTCTGTTGTAATCTAAGTAAGAATAGCATTCAGTCATTCGTTCATTTATTCAATTAATAAATATTTATTCAGGGGCTACTTGGTGCTGAGCACCCTGATGAGTCCTGGGGTTACAGCCATAAACAAGAAAGACTAGTGTTTATCTTTTCATAGATATTTGAATTATTGGGTAGATAGACATCAAATAAATACTCAATTTGAAACAGAAATGACAGTAGAAAATGAAGTTTAATTCAGTTTCTTTGCAAACAATTAACTCTTAAATCCCCTGTGAAGCATTTTATAGTTCTTCTAAGGTGGAATTTTTTCCCCTCACTTCTGTCCTACCCAGGGCAGCCCTTATTTACATTGGAATTTGTGTTTATTTGTATCTGGGACATAACCCCATATACTTATTAGATTTCAAGTCAACTGCAGTGTAATCTTAATAAGTGAAGAGAATTTGTTTTGTCACAACTAAATCTCCGTCTCATAGACATAAAAGTGTACCAAGAACATAAAAGTGTTCAACAACTATTTGTCGAATGAATAAAAGACTGTCACATCCACGTGTATGTCCTTCTTTGAGGGAGAATTGGGTTGTACATCAAGCACCCAACACAGCCACTTTATGCTACTCGGATTCATTTCTTCATATGTGTCTTGGGAGCATTTTTTAAAATTTTGAGGCAAATTTAAAACAGCAAGGTTAATGAGATGAACCACAGCCACCACTGCTGCGGCTCTAAGGCACTCAAGGGCTCTAACCATGTTCTCCTTTTGTTACTCAGTTTCTGTATGTCCTTAACCTTCATCCCTGTTTGTCTCGGCATCTCTCCTGACTTTCATCCTCTCTTCTCCATCCTTCATTCTGAGCCCCTGATCACTCTATCTTTTCCAAGTCAGGGTTGCTATCTTGGTTCAATGACCCCAAAGTTCCCAGGTGGCAATTTTAACCATCAACTGCCTTTCTCTTCCTATGATTTTGGGTTTTGTTTTTTTTTTAGATTCCACATCTAAGTGACATCTAAATTTTGTCTTTCTGTTTGACTTATTTCACTCAGCATAAGGCCTTCAAGGTTCATCCGTGTTGTTGAAAATGGCAGGGTTTCCTTTTTTATGGCTGAATAATATATCATTGTATACATACCACATCTTCTTTATCCATTCATCTGTTAGTGGACACTTTGGTTGTTTCTATGTCTTGGCTACAGTGAACATGGGAATGTAAGTATCACTTCAAAAAATTGATTTTGTTTTCTTTGGATGTATAACAAGAAGTGGGATTACTGAATCACATGGCAGTTCTGTTTTTAATTTTTTGCAGAACTTCCATACTGCTTTGTATAATGGCTGTAACAATTTACATTCCCACCAGCAGTATGAAAGTTCCCTTTTTTCCACAAACTTACGAGCACTTGTTATATCTTGTCTTTTTGATGACGGCTTTTCTAGCGGGTGTGAGGTGACACATCATTGTGGTTTTGATTTGCATCTCCCTGCTGGTTCATGATGTTGAGCACCTTTTTATGTACCTGTTGTCCATCTTTGGAAAAATATCTATTCTGTTCCTTCACACATTTCTTAGTCAATTTTTGGCTACTGAGTATGTTTGAGTTCCTTATATAATTTATATTTAAACCCCTTATTACATATGTGGTTTGGAAGTATTTTCTCCCATTCAGTATGTTGCCTTTTCATTTTATGATCATTTCTTTCACCTTGCAGGAGATTTTGGTTTGATGTAGTCCCACTTGTGTATTTTTGCTTTTGTTGCTTGTGCTTTTGGTGACATAGTCATAAAATCATTGCTAAGATCAATGTCAAAGAGATTTTTCACTATGTTTACTTTTAGGAATTTTCTAGTTTCAGATCTTACATTTAAATTTTTAATCCATTTCAAGTTAATTTTTGTGACTGGTGTAAAATAGGCATCCAGTTTCATGCTTTTGCATATGAATATCCAGTTTCCCAACACCATTTATCAAAGGGACTGTATCTTCCCAACTGAGTATTCTTGGTTCCCTGTTAAATATTAGTTGACCACTAATATCTGGTTTATATTTGGGGTCGCAATTCTATTCCATTGGTCTACATGTTTCTTTTTATGCCAACACCATATAGTTTTAATTCTTAAAGTTTTGTAACAGGTTAAAATCAGAAAGTCTGATGCCTCCAGCTGTCTTTTTCTTTCTTAAGAATGCCTTTGTTATTTAGGTCTTTTGTGGTTCCATACCAGTTTTAGGATTATTTTTTCTATTTCTGTGAAAAATATCATTTACATCTTGACAGTGATTACATTAAATACATAGGTATCTTTAGGTAGTATAGACTTTTTAAAAATGTTAATTTTTAAAACCATGAATGGAGGATATCTATTTATTTACTTTCTTTTCAGTATCTTTTATTGCTGTATTATAGTTTCCAGCATACAGCTCTTCCACCTCCTTTGTTAAATTTATTTCTAAGTATATTACTGTTTTAGAGGCACTTGTAAATGGAATTATTTTCTTTATTTCATTTTCAGATAATTTGTTATTAATGTGTAAAAACACAACTGATTTTTGTATGTTGATCTAGTATCCTGCAACATTACTTCGTTTGTTTATTAATTCTATTAGTTTTTTAGTGGAGTCTTTAGGGTTTTCTATATATATTATGTCATCTGCAAACAGAGATGTTTTACTTTTTTCTTTCCAATTGGATGCCCCCTTTTTCTCTCACTCCTCTCTTCCTGCTTTGTCTAGAATTTCTAGCACTGTGTTGAATAGGAATAGTAAGAGTGAAGACTCTTGTCTTATTTTTGATTTTAGAAGAAAATCTTTCAACATTTCACCATCGTGTATGGTGTTAGCTGTGATCTCATATATGGTCTATATTATATTGCAGTATGTGCTTTCTATACACAACTTGGTGAGTTTCTGTGAAACTTTGGTGAATGAAATTGAATTATGTCAAATGATTTGTCTGCATCTATCAAAATGATCATATGATTTTTATTTTCCTTCTATTAATAAGATGACTCACATCAATCACATTAATGATTTGCATTGTATTTGTGCAAATATAATTGATTTGCATGTATTATGCCAAACTTACATTCCAAGGATGAATCCCATGTGATTATGGCGTATGATCCTTTTAACGTGCTATTGAACTGGCTGGTATTTTGTAAGAATTTCTGCATCTATATTTACCAGGGATATTGTTTTTCTTTTCTTGTAGTGACCTTATTGGGCTTTGTTATCAGGGTAATACTGGCCTTGAAAAATGAGTTTGGGAGTTGAAACTTTGGAAAAGTTTGAGAATGATTGGCGTTCATTCTTCTTTAAATGTTTTGTAGAACTCATCAGTGAAACCATCTGGCTCTCGGCTTTTCTTTATTGTAAATTATTGATTGAATCTCCTTATTTGCTATTGGTCTATTCTGGTTTCCTATTTCTCTATGATTCATTCTTGGTAGGTTGTATGTTTCTAGGAATTCATCCATTTCTTCTAGGTTATTCAGTTTGTTGGTTTATCATTGTTCATAGTCACCTCGATGATCCTTTGTATTTCTGTGGTATCAGCTGTCTTCTCTTTCATCTGTGATTTTATTTATTTGAGTTCTCTCTCTTTTTTTCTTGATGAGTCTAGCTAAAGGTTTGTCTCTATTGTTTCTCCTTAAAAAACCAGCTAAGAAGAGCTAACTCTTGAAGAGGTGACTTCCTCATCATAATATATATTTCTGAAGATTCCACAGACTTCAGGACAGGGATAGGTAAAGAGGGATTCTGTAGATAAAGAGTTAGGCTAGGTGGCATTTAAGATACACTCTAAGATTTAATGATTAATTTGTATCAGTACCTCATTTCCCTGTCATCTCTCTGTCAAACTAAATAATTACTCTTTTTATCATTCTGCTTTAGAAATGGCATATCATTTAATTGTGACAATTAAAACATAACATATTCTTGAGTCCAAAACTTTAAAAACAATCAGCAAAATCCAGCTAAAATACAAATTGAACAAAAAAGAAAATCACCGAAGAGTTATTGATATCAGAACTTAAAATTGGCATGGGTAATTTTTACCAGTTTTAAGGGCAAGGGTAGTTTGCCCACAAATGCAAAAGCCTCATTTATTTCACAAAAAGTAAAGATTTTTAGGCAGAGGAAGAGAGAAAGAAAGCAAAAGCAGACAGGCTGAATGCTGCTTTTAGCCTTGGCAGTCTCACTGCAGGGTACGGGTCAGAACTGTATCTATTTAAAACTGCTTGGTAAGTTATTCTGAGGAAAATCTATAATGCATCACACCTTGTAAATCCTCCACCTGCTGCCTAGAAAAATAGAACCTAATAAAAACTGCTTGAGACATAATTTGGCTCCCCTTTGCTTAATCGCAGACAGAGGATAAATGGATAGAAGCGGATGGCTATTATTTAACATTTATTAAGCACCCACAGTGTACCTGGTATTACATAAAACATGGATGAATCCGTCCCTTCTTAATACCAAACTTCAGTTTCAAGCAAAATTGTGTGCACACACAGCTAGAACACTTTTAAAAATATCATCCATGCTATATGCTTAAGCTTCCCATGTATATACATTTTATATTTGTACATACATACAAAATATACATTTAAAAATATTATCCTATGCTATATACTATATAGCTAGATATATGCTATATATATGCTAAATGCTCAAGCTCCTCCCTAATACACACACACGCGTGTGCACACACACATATTTTTGCTTTAATAAGGATCATGAGAAAAATAAGTGTGACCAACAGAACAAAGTTGCTGAAATTGGTAAGTACGAGGGAGAAGAAAAAAAGAAATCTGTTTCTCTTCAAATAACTATAATCAATTAATATTAATTAACTTCTCTAGCTTTCGTGGGGCTCTTATTTCAGGCTATACCTATGTAGATTTATGTACGCATAGATGATATTACATTTTGTGCTGGAAAAAAGTAATGTAGAAAGAACAAAAGGAATTTAAAATATCAAGATTGAGGAGTGGTCATTTATTCAGTCATGTGGGTAGTAACGTATGAAATTAAGTGATGGGCGTGGTAAAACTTGGAAGGGGAGGGACTAATATGATAAAAACTTATTTTATGATAAAATGGTGTAACAGAAGTGAAAACTCTTCTCTGCTATCAGATTTTTGGTCTGTAAATTCCATTCCTATTATCCAGGTTTTCTGGGTTCCCATTACCTTCATGACTGGTATTACTGTATCAGTATCTGTGTTTCACACATCACCACTATATCACACGGCTGTAACTAAACAGTGACCCTGTGGCCGCTGGCCTCTGTGGCAGGCTGTTGGTCACCACACATTGTCAAGAAGCATGCATGTTAACACAGAAAAGCATATTCACATACAGGCATGTGCACAGTTATCACTTCAGTTTTCAGCACTTTAAGTTTATTTCCCCCGAAGGGGCATCTCCTTCCACATTAATTCCAACAAAGTCAGTTCAATATTTGCTGAGCACATACACTGTACCACGTGTTAATTAGGGGCTTAGAATATAAGAAGAATATAAAGAAGATGATAAAAAAAAATCCTGCCTTTGAGGAATTCATGGCTTAAATGAGGACACAGAAATATTAACTAGAGATTTGAGAAGTACGGTAATAAAGAGTGTGTGGAAAATGCTTTGGGGGACACAAGTGGACACTTGATCCCACCCTGTACTTGGAGAGACTCGCCTCTGGTTATAGGAATCAAGTCTACTTTCAATGAGCAGTGTAAGAAGCAACGAGTGAGGCCCTCTTAGATGACACTAGTGTACAAACCAGTTATTTAGCAACTAATCATGGATTCCTTAGGGTGCCTCCGATACTGTAGCTCTGTGTGGTTTGCTGCTTTTGCCCGTCTTTATGTGCTGTTTCCCCAGCTCTGTAGCAAGCTCCTGACGTCTTGCCCGCAGCCATTTCTCTACCATCTTCATTTCAGTCGTAAAACAGAAAATCATGGCTATGTTTTCATTCCCCCTCTTCTCAATTAGGCACTTCCTCAGCTGAGATCCCAAAGCACTTTATAAGTGCTTTTAAGAAGAAGCACTTTAAAGAAGAAGGTATTTTCTTTCTTTTCTTTTTAAATGAGGCTTGTATATCTGACTCCCTGAGGCTAAGCTCCTTGAGGTCAGGGACTGGGTCTTATGTCCGGCACAGGAGTTGCCAAATTTAGCAAATCAAATACTGAATTGCCCAGTTAAATTTGAAGCTCAGATAGTTACTAATTTTTTATGTATATAATCATCTTTGTTGTAATTTGTGAATGCATTGGAAACTGACATGAATGTCTTTAAGAAGACATCTAATTTCTCATGGGTGTCTGCTTTTCACTCACTGTTAGAAAATCCAGTTTACTTCAGAATGGTAAAAAAGGTCAAGTAATATCTTGGTGCTACTGTGACAAGTTTCCAACTCATAGGAAACCTGGGCCTCCCAGGTCAAAAGACTATACTGTCTTAACAGGTCTGCCCCACTCAAGTGTCTTCTGGAATTCTTTAAAAATTTCAGTGGCCCCCGGGCAACAGAATATTCTATCACTCTGCTGGTGTTTAAGGTCCAGTTCTAGTGTTAAACACTGTTCCCAAACATTTTCAAACTGTCTAGGCTTATCTTCCAAAAATAATGTGTTACTCACTTTCCCACCTCTCCCTGCAAATAAAGGGCCCCGAAGCATTCAGTGTTAACTGCAAAGTTAGGCAGGGCTCCTCTTCTCTCCCCAGATCAAGTTATTTAGGCTCCCAAATGAACGTGAGCACCGCAAACCTAGGGCAGTGGTCTTTCCCGAAAAGAATAGTAATTTTTAATACAAGTGTATTTCAAATATTTCATGGACATAAGTTTTGTACTTGTAGTAATATTTAGATTTATACTAATACTTACATATTTATACTCATATTAAAAATTATCCATTGCTTATCTGAAATTCAAATTTAATGAGGCATTCTGTATTTTTAATTTGGCAACCCTACATGGGGATGACCCAACAAGGATCACTGTGGCACATGGAAACATTTTTTTTTCTTTTTTGTGGTATATGCAAGCTGTTTGTCACATTTCTGCTGTAGTGGAGCATGACGTAGATCATATGATTGTCATGCTGCCAATGGATGAGCTCTTGATTTTCAACACCAGAGATAAAAATGAGACAATTCCACAAAGGAGAAAATGACTCACTGCTTTATAATTACCAGTATAATAATCACCTCTGTAGGGGAGGCGCTTCTCGGTTTCTCATTGGATTTCGTGATCTATGAAGGTGATCCCTCTGTGGAAATGTTTCTGAAACCAGTGGGCATTTCATGCTCATCTGATTCGCAAGAGACTGGATCCCTGGGCCTAAATATCATTTCACTTGTGAACCAGCTTCGGGGAGTAAAGAATCTTACATGTCATTTCAGGACAATAACCACCCTGGTGTGTGATATACGACAAGGTGCCTCACCTTGTTACGAGAGAGTTTTCTTTCCTAGTAAGAAATAGGGAAATGGATACTGTTGGTCTCATGGCAGTGATAACTTCTGCTATGCTCGGTACTGTACATGCAAATCTTCAGGATGCTTAAATACAAGGGATTTACCATTCTCTTAAAGTCTTAGACATGAAGAGAGATCTACTCTGACATGTGGTTTGTCTCCTCCTATTTTTGAAGAGTCCACATTTGCTTTTTTTTAGCCTCTCTTGATAGATTTATTTATTCCTACATCATTAATTAGAAAGTAACACTTGAACACAATAGATAACTGCTTTATTATGATTTATTTAATTAGTATTAAATATTGCCAAACAGCAAATGAATTTTATGAACCTTTCACAAAGTGGAACTTCATCTTGGAAAAAAAAATTGGGGGTGTAATTTCCTATATTATTTAATAAATTTAAATAGCTACATCGCAATTTATTTGACTAAATGTAGGTATCTATACTGCAACCTTCTCAGTAGGTTTCCTTCCTATTTGAAGGAAGAAAATTTTTTATATTATATCTTTGTATCTTATATCTATTTTTATATTATATCTTCATATCTTAAATCTATTTTATATTATATCTTTATTTTGCATTACATCTTTATATCTTATACCTATTATTTTTATATTATATCTTTATAATATATTTTATATTATATCTTTAGTTTTTTTTTTCTCTGAAAGGGACAAAGAACCATTTTGTGCCTCATTTTTCTCATCTATAAATAGAGAGTAATAGTAACATCTATCATTTTAAATAAAGGTAAGTGAAAATTAACTAACACATGTAAGGAGCATAGAGTGGGGCATGGCACGTAATAAAACAACGCAATTTTAGCTATAGCAGTAATTTCCTGGCATCTCATGAAATCCCACTCCATTCTTGGCATCCAGCTCAAATGCTGGCTTTTCCTTTAACATGGCATGGGTTTTTTGCAAGTTCCTCGGGGCTCTTTCTGCCAGTCACAGGACACTTAACAATAATTCTCTCTGCTGTGATGATTGTGTACAAGTTCTGTCATAAGTCTCCTGTTAGAATCTGATTCTCAGCAATGGTCAGTTTGTATCTCAATTATTTCAATACTCTTTAAAGGTTTTGCTGAAACAAATACCCTGTACACTTATGTAGTTGAATAAATAAACAAAATCCAAGGTGAAATATGTTTGCTAAAAGTTCGGTCTGGAAAACCTTCAATCCATTCAAAGATACCATATGTTGAGAACAAGTTAATGTCTATTTGGTTCTGTTAGCCCTTTGGGAAAAATTGAGTAAGGCTTAGTTAATTTTTCTTGCCTGATCTTGGGGACTATTCCTTCAAAGGAGCCCAGATGTGACTGGATTGCTCTGTAGAGATATGTATGCTTCAGGGCAGAGTTAACAAGTGATGGAGCAATCAGTCAGCAGTAAGTGGCATATAACAGCTGGGTGTGGTCAGGGAAGGAACAGAGAGCCCTGCCGAAACCACTGTCATTCCAGGGTGACTGCGGACAAACTGGAGGCTGCACGTCTCTGAGGAACAATGTAAGGGGCTTAATAGTGTGTTGGAGAAATTGACTTCACTTAAATAAGGCAGCTGGTCACTAAAGAATAAATAACCAAATAATAATAACAAGCCCCGTGGTGGGGGCAGTGATGACAGCGGTACCCAGAGTGGCTGTCCAGAGTGGCTGTCCAGAGTGGCTTAAGGCTCCAAGCACAAATCAAGTGCATTAAGCAGAATCTCATATTCCACGTGCCGCCTGAATTTTAACCTCTTAACCTTGGAAGTTACTAAAAGAGTCTAAGTGCTCACCTCGCTCAGGGTCCCATAACCTACCGGATCCCGTCCTGGTAGCTGTTGAATGTCATGTTAGCTGTATAATGTCTTATCTTCTAAGAAGAAAAGACATTTTAGAATTGTCTTCTAACACTTCTAATTGTCCTTGATGAGAAAATTGGTTCAAATTATCTAGCTGGCCATTAATGGAAGCAAAAAAGTGATTAATTTGTACTTTCACAAAATCTTATACGATATTTATTTTGAGAAATAAGAGCTATGCATATCTTTTTTCACTAAAAAGAAAAAAAGAGAGAGAGAGACAACGGTTCTTCTTCTCAGCAATGTACATCATGGGGACTTTAGTTAATGATACTGTACAGTGTATTTGAAAGTTGCTAAGAGAGTAGATCTAATAACTTCTCACCACAAGGAAAAACAATGTGTAACTACGATTGGTGACAGATGTTACCCAGCTTTATTGTTGCAATCATTTCACAATAGATACAAATATCGAATCATGCTGTATTCCTGAAACTAATAAAATGTTATATGTCAATTATACCTCAAAAAGAAAAAAAAAAAAGAGTGGTTCTTCCCAACTTCATCAAAGCAAAAGAACTTCTTCAGATTGCATTCATTCAATTAAATTCATGCCTTGGTTTGAACCATCATTAATGCTCCCCTGGAACTACCTGCACTCTTTTCTGGCATGTACTACACTTTTCTCTCCTCTTTTTTTAAATTTTTTATTGAAGTCTGATATAAATATGGACACACGCACTCACAAGTAAATCTTGATATACTTTTACAGATTGAACAGACTTAGTCACCAGCAACAAAATCAATAAACAGACCTTTCTTGAACCTCAGAATATCCCTCACACTCCCTGTCATTGTTCCTTGCTGAGTGTAATCACTGTTCTGACTGAAATAGAGCATTAGTTTGGTCAGTCCTTGTAGTTGGGTAAGTGAATTTAGAGTATGTCCTATTTTGGGGTCAGCTTCTTTTGCTCAACATCTAATTTTTGAGTTTTACCTACTGTTGTAGGTAGTGACAGATTATTTATTCTCATTTCCACCTTATTTTCCACTTTGTGAATTTGCCACAGTTTATCTACATATTTTACTGTTGATGAGAATCTGGATACATTCTAGTTTTTGCCCATTACGTGTGATGTTTGCCTGCATATGTAAGTGTGTTTTGGTGAACATAGGTACACATTTTTGTTAAGTATAGACCTAGGAGTGGGATTTTTGATTCTCAGAGTAGGTATATCTTCAGCTTTAGTAAATACAAACAGTTTTCCCATGTGGTTATACATATTTACATACCTGCATGGAGTTCATGACAGTCTGGTGACCCCCATATCCTCACACAAGCTTGGTGATTTTTTTCATTTCTCATGCCCTGCCCGTGGCTTTAATGGGCATTTCCCTGATGAGGCCAAGAGTTTTCCATGCATCTAAAAACTGCTTGAATATTCTCTTCTATGAAAAGTCTGTTCAGAATTTCACCCATTTCCTGCTAGCTTGTCTACCTTTATCTCAGTGATTTACAGGTGTTATTTATACATTCTGGATATAAGGATTTTTGCCAGATACATTTAACATATAATGACATATATCTGACAAAAATAATATGTAACATATAATTATATAATCATAATTACATATAAAATATGTGAATATATATTTTTTCATATGTACTACATATTTTTAATATCTTCCCCCAACCGATGGGTTGCCTTTTTACTTTTTAATGATTTCTTTGATGAAGAGAAGTTTTGAATTTTACTATAGTCCAATTTGTTATTTTTTGTTTTAAATTTACTATTTGTATCTTAAGACTTTTCTTACTCTAGCTTGGAAGTGAACAAAAATATCTGGAGTTCATTTGGAAAAAAACACATCTCTAACAAAGTATAAAGAATAATGGGATAATATGACCTCATGAATTGTTCAAAAAGATGGGGAATAGCTTTCTCAGTGGGGAAAACAGATAAATAATACAGTACTTATGTCAAAAGGGGAAAGTGGAAACCCTTGAGCTGTAGATTTAGTATATTAAAGATCTAAATATTTCAGAAAAGTCATATCAATCTATCTACCTATTTATTTTTGAGAAATGCCACTCCCTGGTTTACGTAGTAAACCTCACTCACGATGCCACATATTTGAAGATGAATCCCCAGACTCACTGAGCATATGCCTCCTACATGACCATTGCTATCAAAGTAGGTGGACTCTGTATTCAGATATTACAGAGCCCTATTGTTTTGTAAGATTATAATTACAGAGTATTGAGACCTATGCATTTTAATAACATTTTCTTCCCTTCTGGCCTACATACACATAGATAATAATATAAGTAACTATTTCATAGTATTTATGCGCTTTATCTATGTAGTATATAGCATTTCACATTAACACTTGGCCTGCTAAAATAAACGGAAATTAGCAGAGAAGAAATATGAGGACGAGACAGCTTCATGTTAAGTAACTACATCGGATATGTACATTGAAACTGTGCTTGACTGTTTAAGTACTTGAAAACACGCAAGATTGTTAAAGTCATAGGATCTAAAATTGATTAAGCAATAAGAAGCTTTTCCTTCATTAATATTTCAAAACTCACAAATGGATAAAAAATTCTTTAATCACAAGGTCAAAATGAATATATTCTTCATTTTTAAAATGTGTTTATAAACGACTCTGTGACCAGATAATACAAACTCTGAATTCTACAAATATCCTGAGGGAACAGTGAATTATTGTTTTGAATAAGAACTGTAGTGAAAGTGCAATTCTGAGAATAATCAAAATATGATTTATCAAAGCAGGAAAAGGCAGGGTATCTAGACTTTCCAAGGAAGCTACTGTTCTAGGAGTAAGCTGTTGCACTGTCAGAAAACTAACAAAGAATCTCAAAACGTCCCATTTGACAAGGTTGTAACAATAATATTATATAACAATACTGGCTACCATGTATTGAACTTTGATAAGCCAGATGTTGTTAAATGTTTAGTACACCATATTTAGTCAAGTTTGTGATAGTCATTTTTTATATTTTAATACCTTTTGAAATAGATTCTTCTTAAAATAGATGACCTCTTATCATTTTTGTATGCAAGACAACAATTGTCTACTCAACATTGCCTGCACATGTGCAAACTTGGTCATTGCTGCTCACATTTTTCTCATTTCAACCCACTTAGTTCTATCACACATGTTAAGCTTAACTGCTATTCTAAATGAGTTTAAAAATATACTGGATCAAGGTATTGAAAATAATTATGCATGCAGAAGGGCATAGATATGGAAGTGTACACAGATAAACATGGAGATGAACTCTAAATGTAGTATTTATGAGAGGAAAATTAATCAGAGGAATGACTACAATTCCATATTTTCTTGAAAAGCCATGACAAAATGCTTTCAGGATCTAAAAAAGGAAGATATTTATAAATGCAATAATCTCTATTACGTATTCTTTCTGAGCTATGTAAGAACGAATTGCCTGTCATTAACAAGGCTTTATACCTAAAAAGTAGGAATATTGCTGTATCCCTTAAAATAGATGAGGGAAACTTCAAATAAAACAAGGGTAAATACGATTGATTTTTCTACAGGGCAAGACCACAATTAAGACATTAAATACCAATTTGTTAGAAACTTTCTATTGACTTGGAAAAAAAGTTGCTCATATTTTGAGTGATCTGTCATTGAAAGAAGAGGGAAAAATAAAATTTTATGCTTAGATAAATAGTAAATTGCCAGCATCAGCAGTTCCAGAATGAGTGTTAACAATATTAACAATAAAGCATACTTTCTGCCACTGACACCAATGATTCTGAGGAAAATCCAAGCTGTTGTCCAATGTCAACTGCAAAATAAAGGAAATATTTGTAAGTAATCCTTATATTCATTCACTAAGCATTTATGGCTCAAATATCCAGCTGTTTCTCCAGAATCTTTTTCATCAAATTTAGTATCTTTCACCTACTTTGTACCACATAAGGTAATAATGAGTTTCATATATTATAATCTATAATAGAAAAAAGAGATTATTTTTGTTTGTCCTAAAAATCAACATTATGTTCTATAATCCATGCATTTCACAAACACATTTTCTTTCCTTCATCTTTCCCTTTAATTAATTTTCAATTTCAAATATAGAAATTCTCAGCTTTTATTTTTTGACATTGGAAAATAGTTTTTAATCCTTCACTCATAGACATTTAGAGAGAATCTCTAACATCTTGGTTAACTTTTTCTAGAACCTCTATAGCTGCATTTTAATATCTACAGCTACAGTGAACGAAGGGAAAGGTTTACAGGAGTGGTGAATCTTTGATTTATGGATTATATACAAATGTCTTGCTTCTCTTAGTAACTTGTCAATTGTGTTAATGTCTTTAAGAACCAGACTGCAATGAACCAAAGCCTCTTTTTCTGAATAGAGTGAGACTTTATAGTCACTTTAGTAAAACTGTCTCTTTTTTCTAAATGCAGCTCCAATGTGCCTCTGCAGCATTTTAACCAGTCAACAATCTTATATCTTCCTGTGATTTATCTCTGTTAGCTTTGACTGACACTACCTGAGAGCTAAGAATTGGGTCATTCCACCCATTTTACTGCTTCTCCATCCAAAGTACAAGTATTTCAGAGATATAATTTATTTTAGAGTTTTTCTACACACAGTCTCATCTGAGAGATAGATGTTAAATGAAGTCAGAGCAATGAAATAATTTGACCAAGGAGTCACAGCTTTTCTATAGCAGGCTTGGTATAAGAACTATGGCTCCACAATATGAGCTCACAATGCTGTGCTCTTTATTCCAAGTCTGTTTATTCCATCTTTCTAATTACTTTTATTAAGTTAGCTTCCTAACAAAGAATTTCTTTCCATATCATTAAAACTCATTTTTTTTAAAATGGACTTTTTAAGAAATCTGACAACTCAAGGGACTATCTTGAAGAGGTTGAAAACTTAGCATTTGGAGTCAGAAATACATCAAATAAAGTCTGAGCTATGCTAGCTGTGTGATACAAGCTTTTTCTAAGTCAAGTTTCTTTTTTTTTTCCCTTAATTTGTATAATGGGAAAAATCATATCTACTTACAAAATTGTTGAAAAAAATTGTGTAAAATATATGAGACTATATATCTTATTCCTGGGCCATCATGAGTCTTTAATAAATGTTAGTATTTTATTATGATTGAGAAAATGAATGAAATAGACCAAAAGGTGAGCAGTAAAGATGACATGGTGAAAAAAATCATGAATATTTATTCTTTTTATGTAACTTTTCCAAATATTATATAAAATCACTATAATAGTGAATAACGAATAAATAAATGGAATTAAATTGTAGAGAGAATAAACAGAACATAAATAATTCTTCCAGGTTCTCTGTGGTGATGGAGAGGTCTGGGAAACTAAACAGGTTTGTTTTTTGTCACTCGTCACCCCAAGGTCCATCTTCCTGACAAATAAGCATAGAAGAATTAAAACAGCAGGCTAAAAGCACAATGAGATGCACTACATAACTATTAGAATGGCTACAATTTAAAAAGACATACCACACTTGGAGCCACTAGAATTCATTTAATTTTCTGGTGGAAATGCAAAATGATGCAGCCACTATAGATAACATTGTGTTCGGTTTGGGGGGATTTTTTGACATCAAAGATACAGCCATTCCACTTCCAGGTATTTAACCAATGCCCAGGAAAAAGGTATTGGAAAACAAATATCCATTTAAAGACTTGCACACAAATGCTCATAAAATCTTTATTTGCTGCAGCCTAAAATGGAAACAATACCAATGTCCATTTACAAGCAAATGGATAAACAAATCATGATATGTCTATACAATGGAGTACTATGCAGCAATAAAAAGAAATGAACTATTGATACTCACAACATGGATAAATTATTTAAATAATTATGCTGAGTGAAAGAAGCAAGACACTCTCCCTCCCACCCTGCAACAAAAAAGTGTACATTCTGACTAATTCCATTTAGTGTGGAATCTAGAAAATGTATGCCAAAATATAATGACAGAAAGCAAATAAGTCGTTGTCTGAGGGATGGAGGTGGGACTAGGGAGTGAGAGTATCAGACAAATTTGGGAGGTGATAGATATGTTCATCATGTTGATTGTAACAGTGGTTTCACAGATGTACACACAAGTTGTCCCACTGCATGTACATTTTAAATAGTGCAGCATATTGTATGTCAATTACAGTTTACCTTCTGTGGTCACAGGTTCTACATCTGCAAATTCAACCAACCATGGATAGTAAATATATATCTATTTTTAATCCAGAAAGTTCTAAAGAAGCAAAACTGAATTTACTACATGCTGGCAAAGATTTACATAGCATCTACACCTCATTTACAACTCTTTACATTGTATTAGGTATTCTATGTAATCAAGAGATGATTTAAAGTGAATGGGAGGATGTGCATAGGTTATATGCAAATATTATGCCATTTTATTCAAGGGACTTGAGCATCCTCCGATTTTGGTATCTCGGGGGGTCCTGAAACCAACCCCTGTAGATACCAAGGGATGACTCTATACCATAATAATGTTTTTATTTTCAATGGTTATGCCACACAGAACAGTCTTCTCTCTCAAGCAAGTGTTTTGAATCCCTATCTTTACAAGTGACAAAAATTCAAATACAGAGGCACAATTGGAAAATTACATTTACAAGGTTATCTCAGATCTTTTATTCTAAGAATTTAAAGTATTATTTCACTTATTATCTTTATGGTGTCTAGAAAAGGTCAGATTTATTTTCCTCATTTTTTATAACAAGGTAGTGACTCAGCACATGAATGAAAGTGTTGCAGTATATGATCCTTAGGGTTCTAACCCTAATTTCTGTATTGGACTGTGTAACTTGGCAACTGGAGAATCCTTATGAAGTGTTGTGAAGAGTCTCTTTTGGAAGAACGTAGCCAAATCACAGATTTCTCAGTAGCAAGAACTATTTTATGAAAAAAAAAAAAAAAAAACAATACTGGAAAAAAACTGGGGAAAAAATTCCCACCTCAAAGTGCACTCCAGGGATAAGAGACATATGGGTTTTACATTTTGCTAGAACACAGGATGTAAATAATGTAAATGGTGTGATCACAGGTTTGTTTTAGCTCCTTGTCTTCCCCATTTTTCTATACAAAGAAGGTAAGAATCAATTACAGCTGTCTTCAGCAATAGTCTATATTCTTGGACTTATGTGAAAAGCTTACCCAAACACACTTAAAAGATTCAATAACAAATATGCTCCTTTATGAAAATTAAGAAAGCAGCACAAATTGAGGCGCAAGCAAGACCCCTTCACAATGAACACCGTAAGAATGAACAGGTTTGTCATAGTGGAATTTCACTCTAAATAAGTAAATTGCCATGAATCAGATTTCCATCCTGCAGAGCAAATACTCAGCTTCCCATCTTTCTTTATAAAAACTGTCAAGTGTCAGGCAAGGAATTAGTATGTGAAGAGAAATATTTTATATAGGACAGATGTTCTGTGAATGTCTTTGACTGACAAGAATCCTGCTAAAACCTGGACTGAAGGAATTAAACCCTACTGTTTGTTGTCATTTAAATTTGAGGGGTGCTGAGAAGCTCCCCACCCTCAGAATATTTCTCCACTGGCCTGTCAAAATGCCTATAATTTCACAGTTCTAAATCACTCCTTTCAACCAGCTGAGGTCGTGAGTGAGCAGAGGCCCAGGAGAGGCAAACACAGGGACGCATGCTCAGACCTGGGAAATCTCTTATGTGCCTGAATTCTGGACAAAGGAAACCTCACTGCCACATTGTGAAGACTTTCAGCTCTCAAAATTATTTAGTTAGCCCATTTAGGGTAGAGCGTTTCTCTGATATCTCTTATATCAAATAGTATTTCCATTACTATGATATTATCAAAGGTGCTGCACTGATACAAGTCTGATCACTCCATATTATTTCAAGCTATGTCATTACAGTGTAAAAATGGAATGTTTTTATAACCCAGAAATCAGTGATAATTTTTTAAAAGCATTTAGTTTAACTGAGGTTATTCAGAAATGAGTGAGTTGACCTGGTTAGTGAGGATGTCTGTGTGTATGTGCGTGCGAGAGAGAGGTGGGAGTAATTTCAGTATCCACACAATATTAAGGGATATTCAGAAGGGACTGTTATTATTATATCATCGTTTATGTTTATGGAGAGCCAAGGTTTTAATTATTTATACCTTAAGGCTCCTGAGTCACATAACAGCAGCGAGCGTATATGGCAATTAATAAGCAGCCAAAAGCCAATGTCTCAGTCTCCAGAGCTCTGGCTCTCAGGAATGAGGCAGAGGAAACAGAATACAGAGGAAAGCAGTTTTAAAAGCCTCGACGAAATCTCAGGTGTGTGTGCTGGGTCTTCCCTGGCCTTATCATAAGCCGTCCTTCTGTCATGTAATTCCAATCACATTCTGAGCAGGGGCTTGCGCTGAGTTATTGCTGCTTCCCGGCCTGTCTTCTCCTGACAGTTCCTGTTTTCTGGGCACTCTTATTTGCCGCTTCCTGATGCTCATCTGTACTGATGCGGCTGTAACATTCAGGTCGGTGACCAGACACCCACAATATAAGATGCTCATCTCAACACAGTCTATGCATTTTGCTATTGAGTAGAGGGAGAGGGTATCCAATCTGCAGGGAAACCTTTCAATCTTACATTCCCTGGACATGCATTACACCTGCACCATGCTATCTGTATAGAAAATGCAAGTCTTCCCTCTTTCCTCTCTACGTCCTTTTTGAAATTATTGCCTTCAATTACTTTTCGTTCAGACTTCACGTTTGCTAAAATTGGAACAAAATCAAAAAGCTTTAAAAAGAGAGGGAGAGGCACTCATCAGGATGCGTTTTGTCAACCCTCCTGGCTTTTTTTCTTCCCCTTCCATTCAGAGAGGGCAGCCTCTTTAAATGCACACTTGGCTTCTGACAGCTCTGCAGTGATTGGGTGCAGCAGGAAATAGTGCCTGACACATAAAATCCACTGATTCAACTATGCAATATTTATTTCATAGCCAACATAAATAAAAATAAAATATTTCCTTGAACATTTTGCTCACACACTGCCTGCCTGGCTGCGTTGCCAGCAACTTTTCGGATCCTTCCGTTAGAAAACTTTTATTTGCCTTCCTCTCTACCATAAATCATCTTCTCTGATCTAGCTCTGGTTGGACTACCCTTTGTTGAATAATAAAACATAGGTATTGCTTGAAGATCTTGCAGATAATGCAATAAAGTTAAAGAGAGAATCAGTACAGTTTGATGAGGAAACTATCGGATTCATATAAGATAAAGCCTTTCAAGAGAAAATTAAAGTTTCTTGCTCTAATTACCAATACCCTGGGCCTTGCTGTGGCACACTAAGAAGCTTGGGGATTTGGGCTTTTAGGGGAATGGGGTAACCACGGCCTCAATGAGTCCGGATCCCAATTATTAGAGTGAGGCCAAGGTAGTTCAGGAAATTGTTTTAAAAAATCAGAGAAATCATCGCTTGCAGTAGATTTTATAGCCTCAAGTGAGTCGAGTAGGAGCAAGCCTGATGATCAGCATAGCATGAAACGTAATGGAGGGTTGCAGAGCGAGAAAGGTGGGAAACCTCTGTTGTTTGGGAAAGCATCCATGAGTAAGGTAACAGTTTTCCTCAAGTGGCAGGAAATCACTAGTCACAAATGCACCAAGGCATTACTGCAAGGAAAAGCCACGGGGAGGGCTAGAAATTAAGTAACAGAGGGATGCCTTCATGGGGCTATCTTTGGTGAACTTAGTTAAAATCTCCCCATAATTTGGCAACACTGAAAAACTATTTAATCCACTCACTAATTTGAGTTTGGGTTATTTAAGTAGCAGTTTTCAAAGTTTTTTAGTCTGACGTCCTTAAAATAATTTTTTTAAGAATTGCATAAACCTTGCCAATGTTTAAGTTGACAGCTAGAAGTTTTTCATAATTTAATTGTAGCAAGTGACATAATTTACGTGTATTATAAATATTGACATTTTAAATTCACACTGTTATACTGCTTTTTAAATGTATACAACTGGATATTAAGACCATACCGTTTGATTTACACCTCAGTCCATTGAAATTACATTATTGTTAAAGATTATATTATAGTCAAAATTTACATTATATTTTTCATATTTCTGTGTTCCTATTTCACTTCTGCAACATATTTTATTTTGACATAATATATTTTTAAGTTTGAAAGACTTCTTAATCATAGATCACACACTTCTGCAGTTCAAATATGTGTTACGTGTGCCTGTGTTTGTAAGTCTGAATTTTGAAAAAATTGTGAAAATGTCAACAGGATTAAAATCATTATGATTATTTTATTAAACAATTGACTAAAAGTATATGACCAGTTTTGATAATTGATTATTAAACAATAAAACATATTGGAAAATTATCTGTTAATGTAGCAAACTGGACTTAAAAATTATTCTATTACAAACAAATGAATAGTTTAGTTAGAAGGAAGCAGAGTTTGCCCTGAGTTCGGCATTATTTGTTTTCATGGATAGGTGATTTACAAATACTTTTTCTTATAAGATGTTGATGGAAATGGGAGAGTTTATTTATTTAATAACACATCATTTTTATGTTCTCTTAGTTATGCACCTAGAATTATATAGTGGTCCATCATAAAAAATTCTTCTTGTTGATCTAAAAGCTTCTTCAGGTTTACTGAAAGCAAAGAATTAAAAGCTGCTTAAATGGCAGGATGATTTCTTAGTCAGTCACTGTGGTCATTTACTTTCTCAGTTTCTGAAAATCCTTTCAAAATATTCGGCAATGATTATTGATGATGTGTGCTACTTTTTCAATTAGAGACGTCTCCATTTAGCCCAGTACAATCAGAAAGTATTGGAAAAATTAAAATATTACAAATTTTACTATCCCTTTGTCAATGCAGTTTTTTTAATTGCATTGATCTTAAACATTTTGATCAAAACCTTGAACTATAATATGTAACTCAAGTTATGGGATGCAAATCAATCGGCAAAGTCAATTCTTATCATAAATACAATTAACCAAATGAGATTTATGATTCATCAGAGTCTAATTTTGTATTCAATTCAAATAATTATTTTAATATGCACCATTTTGACTGCCACCTATATTCTGAGTTAAACTGTAAAACAGACATACATGGATAGATAGGTATTTACATAGCTAGGTAGATAAGTCACAAAACCTTCCCATGAGTTCATTGCCCAATTAAAACAAGTTCCTGCCTCCTCTGATATTTCTTAGTGATGTTTTCCTTGCTTTGCTCTCTTGGGACCCTTCCTGGGGTGATATATTCTTTCATAGAGATGGCTAACAGAAGATTCTAGGTTATAAAATGATGATTATAATTTTTCCACCCCTCTCATGTAAGATAAATTTCAGTTAAGAATATCCTTAATGTAAACTACAGTGCATACACCCAATTTCTAATGTTACATTTTGCCATTAAGAAAAATGTATATAAGACTGGGAAGATTCAAAGGTTTGCCACAATTAATGGTGTATTGATTAAAGGAGCTTCAGTGACACCAATCTTTTACATTTTCCATTTATGTGCTTTGTTGTTTTAAAACTTTTTACGTTTCTTATGAAAATTTGCAGACATATACAAAAGTGGAGAGAGTAATATAATGAACCCTACATACCCATTTCCAGCTTCAACAATTACCAATACATAGTCAACCCATTTTCCCCATGAGCTATTTTGAAGCAAATCCCAGATCATTTCACCTGCATGTATTTTATTATGTATCAACTAAAAAGAAAACAGACTTTACAAGTAACTTGCCAATTATTTTTAAAATGGATAATAATTTCTTAGTGTGATCAACTATCCACTGGGTAGTCATACTTTCCTGACCGTCAATTTTTTTAAGAAAAATTTTTAGTTTGCTTAAAACAGAATTCAAGGAAAATCAATAGACCATAATTTGTTGATATTTCTCTTAAGACTCTTTTAATCTGTATTCCCTCTTCTTGCCTCCCTCTCCTCTCTTCACTTCTCTCATTTTTTTTTCTGTTGTGTTGAATAAAACATACAACCCTATAGAATTTTCCACAGTCTACATTTTGCTGATCATATTCCCATGGGGTACATTAAAGTACATTAAATGTTTACATCTTCATTGTGTTATCTGTAAACTGCTTGAGGCTCATACACTTGATCAGATTCTTCTTTTATTTCTGCTTCTGCTCCTGCTCCTTCTCCTGTTTCTCCTCCTTCTCCAGTTCCTCCTCCTCCTTCTTGTCCTTCTTGTCTTCTTTTTCATAGTTGCTGCTGGGTGAGATTTACTCAGGAGTCATGTAACATTGGTGATCCCCTTTAAAAAATATTCCCAGCTAATAATAATTACCTGCATCCATTAATTTCATAAATTGAATAGGGTTGCAAAATATAAAATTTCAGTCCTATCATTTCTTTTTCATTAATGAGGTGGAATATTTCTACCAAGATCAAATTATACCTCTAAGCATTTTCTTAAGATACCAGTTTGTATAGAAACAATAAGGTGAATGTGTGATTCTTTTCCCTTTTCTTAACAATTTTCAACCGGTAAGTTGACTCCTAACATCTTCCAAAAGTAGCCAAAGTGTTTTTGAATATGATTAGAAACTCCTGTATTTAAATATATTTTAGGATTGAGTCCACTGTAATTACAATTATTGTGGAAATTCAAGTGCTCCCATCTTTTGCCGGTGGCTTGGCTTCTGAGTCTTTCATAGCTTTATAGCTTTCGGGTATGAGCTGATGTTTCAGACTCTTCTTTTATTTTTGATGTGCAGGTCTGAAATTAATTAATGAATTTCTCCAAAGAGAGCTGTATAGCTTTATAGAGAATGGCATTTAAAAATCAAACTTTGGACACTAAGAGTTACTCATTTCCACTGCACTGATCATTGTTTCTACGCCTTTCTTTAGACATAGTTCTCGGGTTTTGGTGGGGGGGAGGTTAGGATAAAATACATCTTGAGTTTATTCTTATGCTTTCAGGTCAAATTAGCACTACACAAATTTCATTGACTCTCATTTGTATCTTCTTTCAATCATGATGAGATATTATTTCCTAATAATACCTATACAGTTCCTTTCATTATTGGTTCAAGAATGCACCTTCAACAACTTCATGGTAAACATACTAACACTGCCACTAACAGTGTAATTGCTGAAACAGTTTAAGATTTTTGCTGAATTCTTTTGTCTGTAGCATATATCCCATTAGTGATGTAAAATCAAATAACTACTTTAAATATAGTTATTTAGTTTGAATAAATCCTCCTGAAAAAGTTATTCTGTTTATCATACAGTTAGGCTTATAAGTTTGTTTTTCCATTTTACTTGGGGGGACATTAAATGTAAAATTATTTCATTATTATGTGAAGTATTTACATGGTCTAAAAGTTAAAATTACAAAGTAAAGTATGTTCAAGTCCTGTATAATCCTCTTTATCCCTTCCACACTCATAAGTAATCTTTTCTTTTTAACTTCGTGATTTACTTTCCATTTGGAAATGCCCTTCCTGCCCTTATTATAGTAAGGGATGATATACTTAGGTTTATACTTAAAAAAACTACTCAAATTATATTGCATGAAATACTTTGGTAGGGCAAGTGTGGATATAGGCAAACTAGTCAGGAGGCTATTGCATAAGTTTAGAACATGGCAGCCTGTGTTTGATTCTTTAGTACTTTGTGATTCTCCTGATATTTGTGGCACCTGTATAGGATATTTGGATTATGTGCTGTGGATTAATTTTTATTGCTTTATTTCTTAACTTTCTATAACTTGTTCATATGGTTAAGATGTTTCGGGTTTTATTAGTTTACTATTAATAAAGATAAATAAATGAAATAGAGACTAAAAAGACAATAGAAAGGATCAAGAAAACAGAGCTGGTTTTTGAAAAAATAAAATTGACAAAACTTGAGCTAGACTCATCAAGAAAAAAGAGAGGTGACTCGAATAAATAAGTCAGAAATGAAAGACGAGGGGTTAACAAATGATACCACAGAAATACAAGGATCATAAGAGATTACTATAAATACTTATATGCCAGCAAATTGGACAACCTAGAAGAAATAGATAAATTCCTGGAAACATACAACCTACCAAAAGTGAATCATGAAGAAATGGAAAATGTGAATAGACAGATTACTAGTAAGATTGAATCAGCAAAAAAAAACTTCTAACAATCAAAAGTCCAGGGCCAGATCACCTCCATTGTCTTCTTAGTCTGTATTTGATTTCTTTCTGCTCTGATTTTTATATTTGCTTCTTTGTGCTAACTTTCTTCTGCTAATCTTGTTTTCCTTTTTCTGGTTTCTGTTAGTGTAAATTTAGGTTGTTTATTATATATCTCTGTGGATTTTTTCCTAATGTAGGAGTTTATCACTGTAAGCTTTCCTCTTAGAACTGCTTTTGCTGCATTCATAAATTTGGGTATATTGTACTTCCATTTTCATTTGTCTCAAGACACTTTTCTTATTTCTCTTTTGATTTCTTCTTTGGCCCACTGGTTGTTCAGGAGCATGTTGTTTAATTTCTGCATATTTGTTTTTTTCTAACTTCCTTCTTATAATTGATTTCTAGCTTCATACTATTGCAGTCAGAAAAGATTCTTGATATGATTTCAGTCTTCTTAAATGTATTAAGACTTTGTTTAGCAGCCTAATATGTGATCTATCCTGGAAAATGCTCCATATATTCTTGAGAAGACTATATTCTGCTGCTAGTGCATGGAATATTCTTTTTTTTATTATTTTTATTTTTTATGGAGGTACTGGGGATCGAATCCAGCACCCTGTGCCTGCTAAGCATGTGCTCTACCACTGAGCTATACACACCGTCTTGAAATGTTCTTTAAATGTAGAAGTTGGATATGACTTCAGATTATCTCCATTTGGGAAATTACGAGTGCATTTATAGTGGTGTGTGTGACAGTGGATATACGTCAGGTGGGGGAAGCTTTTGAATTGTATATAAGAGAAGTGTAGGTTGAGCAACTGAGAGATGAAATGTACTGTGGAGTAATTATAACTGCCCAACTTACTCTCCAAAATATGTCCTCTGCAGTCATGTTTTCATTCGTCCACTAACAAAAGGTGGATATGTCACATGAATTGGCACACTTAAATTTCTCCCTCTCTGTCCCTCCTCTGCACACCTCCTCCTACCCCTAGACTTTAAGAGAGATAAGGAGACAGGAGTTTTTTAATAAAGCAAATATCAGAGGACTAGAGATAAGTGTTATTTATTCCTTCTGCTGATATCACCAATGGTTCTCTATTTTTGATGCTTACTGAGCTTGAATTTTTCACTTGTTCTGTGAACTCTGGGAACTACCTCTGCATCCTTCTACTTCCATTAAGTTGCCCTTCACGTTTAGGCCAATCCAAATTGGCATCTGATGCATGCAAGATAACAAAAGCATATTTCTGTTTCTGGTGTTTCTTGTGATATTGAGGTTTGATACATTGTCTGAATTGATCCTGAGATTACAACATCCATGTCTGAACTACTGTAGATTAGATTTACATATTACCCATCTATGACTGTAATATAGCTGCTTATCTATATTTTTTATATATAACTATTTTTATGTAGGGGAAATGGGGAAGGATACAAAAAAGAATGCCGGACATGAGAACATTTTCTGGAGGGTAATTGTTTTCAGGCCTTTATATCTTGTTTCATCAATGGTTTCTTATGCATGCATTTGAGACAGAAACTTCCAAGGGCAAGAGCTAAGTCTGCCCTGGAATGACACAACACTTCAGCAGCTGTGCTCTTTAAATCAGAAAGCCTTTTTCCTTTTCTTCTTTTTAAAAAAATTTTGTTTGTTTTATTAGTTTCAGCTGCTCCAAGTTATCCTGCCACTACAAAGAAGGATATATGAACCCCTCTCTTCTGGATCCTCCTTTTGGAAGGGTAATATTTGAAAACAAGAGTTTATAAAATGTATTCCTAATAGCACTGGCCACTCTTCCTCAAATATATTCCACTTTCTCCCCCTGACCAAATTCTTTCCATTGTCTTGTTTCCTATTTGTTTTCAGATAATAATACAAATGTGCAATATACACACTGTAAGAAATTTGGAAGGTACAAAAATATAGGAGAAAAATAAAAATTATTCATTATTCTCCATCTGGAAATATTTAGTCTTCATATTTCTGGTATATTTCCTTCCTTTATGTGCATGTTTATTTGTACCTATACACTTAGAGTTTTGATAATTATAACATACACACTGACTTATATGTTTTGGCTTATATTCTCTGGTCATCTGGTCCTGATCATCTTTTATTGTGGGGAGAGGGTTACAGAGAGCAGTGTAATCAAGGGTTGTTGTAAGAGGAACACAGGAGAGCCAGACAAGGGAAGACAACATGATAATGGAAGTAGAGATTGGAGTGATGCAGTCACAATGCAAAAAGTGAAGGTGGCCTCCAGATGACATATTTGTATTATTTTAAAAGTCACTATATTTGTGGTAATTTGGTACAGCAGCAACAGGAAGTAAATATACCACATATCTGGCCCCCTAGAAAGTATTTAGATTATATAAAGAAATATATATATTTATTGTAATAGCTTCATGTGTCCATTATTGACCTTGTACCAAAACCAAAAAGAAAAAAAGAGAGAATACAGTAAAAGACAGCCACACAACATTATAATCTATGAACTTAGACACAAAATGCTCAGTGAGATATTAGTAAACTGAATTCTACAATCTATAAAAAGAATTAGCTGTTTCCACATGTAAGGAGCTTGGGAGTCAACACTCCATCCCAAAACAATTGAGAAGCTGAACAGACTAAAAAAACCATCTCTTCTTGGATCCTCCAGAAAAGAGAGGACACAAGGCAAACCACTGCACCTCAATGTTCACAGCAGCACTATATACAATAGCCAAGACATGCAGCAACCTAAATGTCCATGGACTGATGACTGGATAAAGAAGATGTGGTACATATATACAATGGAACACTACTCAGCCATAAAAAAGAGTGAAATAATGCCATTTGCAGCAACATGGGTGGAACCAGAGATTACCATACTAAGTGAAGTAAGCCAGAAAGAAAAAGACAAATACCGTATGATATCACTTATACGTAGAATCTAAAAAATGATAAAATGAACTTATTTACAAAACAGAAACAGACTCACAGACATGGAAAACAATCTTACAGTTACTAGAGGGTAAAGTGAAGGGGAGGGACAAATTAATAGGAGTTTGGGATTAGTAGATACAAACTACTATATACAGAATAGATAAGCAATGAGGTCCTATTATATAGCACTGGAAACTATATTCAATATTTTGTAATTACCTATAATGAAAAAGAGAATGAAAAAATATACATATGTAAAACTGATTCTTTTTGCTGCACACCAGAAACAAACACAAGACTATAAATCAACTATACTTCAGTTTAAAAAAAGAGTATGAAAAGACAAGCTTCAGACTTGAAGAAAATATTTGCACACCGTATGGGGTAGAAATCCTCTACAAGTATATCTGCATCCTAATCCCAGGACCTGTGACTGTCACCTTACATGACAAAAGGGACTTTGACGATGTGATGAGGAGATCATCTTGCACTGTGGGGAGAGGGTTACAGAGAGCAATGTAATCAAGGATTGTTATAAGAGGGACACAGGAGAGCCCAACAAGGGAAGACAACATGATAATGGAAGTAGAGATTGGAGTGATGCAGTCACAATTCAAAAAGTGAAGGTGGCCTCCAGAAACTGGAAGAAGCAACAAATAGATTTTCCCCCTGTAGACTCCAGAAGGAACCATCTAGGCTGACATCTTGGATTTAGCCTTGTAAAAATCATTTTGCACTTCTGACCTTCCACAATGTGAGATGATATATTTGTATTGCTTTAAAAGTCACTATGTTTGTGGTAATTTGGTACAGCAGCAACAGGAAGCTAATACACCACAAACCTGGCCCCCTAGAAAGTATTTAGATTATATAAAGAAATCTCAAAACTTAATAGTAAAAATAAGCCAATTAGGAAATGGGCAAAAGTATGAAGAAACATTTCACTGAAGCGGATAAAAATGTCAAATAAGCAAGTGGAAAGATGGTCAACATCATTAATCATCAGGGACACATAAATTAATAGCACAATGATCTATCACTATATACTTACCAAAATGGCTTATAAAAAGTTGTAGCACTAAATACTAGCAAGGATGAACAGAAAATTCATACATTGCTGATAGGAATGTAAAATTTCCACTCTGGAAAAAATTTTGGCAGTTTCTTATAGAAATAAACATTCAGTTACCAAGTGACCCAGCAATTGCACCTTTGGGCATTTATCCCAGAGGAATAAAAACTTGTGTACACACAAAAACCTGTACACAAATGTTTATAGAAGCATTATTGGTAACAGCCAAAGCTATAATCAGCCTAGATTTCCTTCAATAGATAAAAGGTTAAATAAGCTTTGGTGCATACATAGCATGGAATACTAACTATCAATAAAAGGAAATTAACTATTGATATATGCTGCAATTTGGATGCGTCTACAGGAAATGTGATGATGACATTGTTCAGTATCTTGACTGCCTTGGTAGATACACAAACCTAGATGTGATACAATTGCATAGAACTACACACACATACACACACACAAGAACAGTAAACTGGGAAAATCTGAATAAGATCATTGGATTGTACCAATGTCAACACCCTGGTGGTTATACCGTAGTCATAGTCAAAATGTTAACACTGGGAAACTGAGTAGGTGTTCATGTACATGGACTATCTCTATAATAGTTCTTACAAGGACATGTGAGTCTACAATTATTTCAGTACAAATTTCAATTAAAAATGCAACTGTGAAAGTGATAATGAACCCAAATGAACATCTTCAATTCATTCCTCCTTTGGGAACTAGCGTCTATAATGATGGTACAGGATTCTAATTCCAATGTTTTGAGAAACATGATTTCTTCTGTGGTTATAATTGTAATTTTTAACTTTTTTGGTTTTTATGTATTTACCTTATTGTGAACGAAGTTTGTTCACCAAGACTTTATTGATAATTATTAGTTTCTTGTTTCCATAGGATAGAAGACAAACATGCTGGTAGAGAACAAATTGGTGTGGAATTTTTGGGTGACAAAGCCTTAAACTGGGAATCAATCTCATTTTTGTTTTAAATCATTTATTTTGCCCATATTAATCACATATCTTGAGGACAAATCACACCTAAGATCATTTTTATATCCTACAGTGCCTGGCATAATGCCATCCTTAACATAGTAAATTGTTAGATACATATTTACTGACTCTATTGCTAATTAACTGATCATATAAAGTACATGCCACAAAAATAGAAATGAAAATTTAAATAAGCATTCTTTATAGAACATTTTATAAATAGCTGTCTCAAAGTTCCATTCATAAATACAAACTCTGTTAGAGTATACATGATATAATAAGACAGAACAGGACAGACATTTTGGAAGCAGTAACACCAGTTCAACTATATCAAATAACCTCCTCTCAACACACACACACACACACACACACACACACACACACACACACAAATACACAGTTTGAAACTCAAAAGTGAAATAAAATAAGTAATCATGTCCATCTTACAATGGGATATGATGTATTTTTAAAACGCCATCTCTTCTTTTTCAGTATAGACTACCATAGTCAGATTCATTTAATTCTCATTAAAATTTTCGGGTATGGCTTCAAGAAGCATTCCCCAGAGAAACCCCTTCCTAACATGCTGATCTATATATTCGGTGACTAAAATAGAAATAAATGTGTTAATTCAGTGTATAACATTTGTTTTCTGACTTGAATTTTTTGAATAAATAAAACATCGTGAAAATTAACTTATAGAAATATATTCATCAACTTCCACATTCAAAAAAACCAAAAAAAGATGTATGTTGGTTTGTAAATTGGCCCCCATACATGGAGGGCCAGGAGAGACCAAAGAAAGAGGCAGACTATTCCAGATTGGTAGGTGGTGTGAATGAAAAATATCGCCGGCCCTATCTATAAACTGCAGCCACCAACTCATCGGCCACTACCACTGCCTTCAAGGGTGAGTGAAGGAAAGTCAGGATGGAGACAAGCAGGCAGCCGTGCCTCTGCCACCACCCCCAGTGGTGCCCCCTGAGGGAACCCAGGATGGGAAAGCACAGGATACTGGCCTAGATAGCTAGGTGTGTATCAAAGGAATGATTTCAAGGAGCTCAGAATTTTGTACCTTCCCACACATAGAAAAACGCTAAATTATTAACTTGAGATGTCTGATTTTCTTTGATTAACAATAATCTTTGATGTTTCGACTGCCTAGCCTTTGTTGCAAAAACGCCTATATATCCTGGCTCCTTCCCTGCCTTTTTGGAACAGTCTCTCAGAGATATCTGAGAGGCCACATCCCGGTCTTAAGTCCTCAGAGATGTCCACCAAATAAAACGTAGCTCAACTTTTAGGCAGTGCATTTTTTCAGTCGACAGTGGTAGGTTTAACAAGCAAGGGAACTTCCTAATGAGGCTTGTCTTGGACAGTCACAAGATGAGTAGATCTCTGCAACCACCTGCTAGAATCTTAAGTTTGCATAGCAGCCTGGACTGGGTTCAGTCTCCTATACCGTTCAGATGGCTTCAACTGCACATTGTTCTCTCATGGTTGCATCCTTGAAATGGCTCCAGCTATGGGAACAGTGGGCAGAACAGACATTCCGAGGACAAGGAAGGGGGGTGAGGAGCCTTCCGTTGCCTGTGTCCAGCTCATGCATCAACCGCAGTGGTCACCTCCTCCTGATGACCTCCTCCAGCACTGTATATTACTGGAGTCCAAGAAACAAGAGAGGAGTAGGTTCTGGACAGTCATTCCAATTTTCTTTTTAAGTTTTATCCTGGTGATGATTTACATTGCTCACAAATTCACGATTGTGAACACACCCTTTCCTTTTCTTTGTTTTTCTGCTGGGACTTTCTGTATTGCTCTTGATGTGAACACAAGTCACCTGACAAAGAAGATGCAGAAGAGAGATGAAAGTAAATATGACCAAATGAAAAAGAACTACCGATGCTAACCTGGAGGAACATATCTTTGCATGCAGATGTAGAGATCTCAAGGACTTTCTGCATCTAAAGACAGACTTACTCACTAAGCAAAATTTCTCCTCTTTTACATTGTTTGCCTGCAGGCAGCAAGATCAGGGGGAAAATGCCATAAAAGGACTATAGAATTACTTAGGGAATTTATTTTCAAATCCATGGGATGATTGTTAGTGAAATTATAATTTCACAAGATAAAAAATTTAGAAGCGGGGAAATCAATTTTACAATAGATGTTATATTTATTTCCTTTCAGTCTCGAAGGCCATTTTATATTGACCCTGAAAACATGTAGTCTATGTAAAAAACATGCAAGAATATCAATTATTTCAACTTGGTTTCATAACTGAAAGCTAAAGGAATTAAAGTGTAGTGAATGCTTCTCCTTGGAAATGCTGAGTAATTGTTGTAATAAAGACTGTTATAAAGAAAAATGAAAATGATATAGGGTTGTTCAAATAATATTATGAAGAAAGTTAATTACTAACTATGGCAAAAATACATTAAATGATTATTGAACAATAATCTATTGCAGCATAGTAATTCAGAGTGTATCTTCTAGGGTCAGGCTGGATTCAAATCCTAACTCACCACTTATTACTGTGTGACCCTGTATAAGTGTACTGCCATTCTGTGTCTCAACTTATTTCTTATAAGATTGGGATAATTTAGTGCCTAACTCATTGGGTTGTTATGGGGAGCATGTAAGACAATCTACATTAAAAAGAAAACTTAAAGTAGTGTCTGACACAAAGTAGACCCTGTAAGAGATAGTTGTTATGAGGCACCACTGTTTGCTAACAGAGTAACGCAACAGAAAAAAATAAAAAGCAAAAGTTTTAAGACGATGCACAAAATACCGGAGAGGCAGGCATATAAATAGCCCTGCCAAAAATAAAGAAATAAGTTCTGGGAAATGATCTGGAAGGAACTAATTACAGTGGGAATATTAAGGAAGATTACAGAGAACATAATTTGACCTGAGACTTGAAATTTGAATAAAATTTCAATTGTTCGTGGAAGGAGTGGAGGAGAGGAATGACAAAAACATTTTCAAGACAGAACAGGACAAAATATATAGGGACATCTCAGTAAATGGCCCTCCTGGGGAAAAATAAGTATTGTGGTGAATGGAGTTTAAGAATTGTGAACTAATAAGGTAGAAGTTGAAGCTGAAATGTGAGATTGAGAAGAACTTGCTCTGGATACTCTATTGTGGACTTTGTTAGTTGTGCTAAAAAATGTACATCCATTGTTCACCAAAGATTGCAGTCCCATTCTGTGTTACAGATATACTTGAGAATGATTGATTTATGGAAGGTGTTGCCAAGGCAAGGACTCTGTATTTTTGCCCAATTTACATCTAAGTGGAACCACACATCTAAATCTTACCAATAGAATTTGAGTGGAAGTGATGTGTGTCACTTCCCACCCAGCATGGTAAACAACAGATGTGGTTCCTCCACAATCTCTTCCCAGTTCTTAGCCTGGAAGAAAAGAACTCTTAAGTCCTAGCAGATGGATGATGATAGAAGAAGTTTATATTCCTACTGGCCACTGAAAACTGTGTGAGTGTGTGTGTGTGTGTGTGTGTGAGTGTGTGTGTGTGTGTGTGTGTGTGTGTGTATGTGTGTGTAATAACCAGTGTTATCTTACCTAAAACATGGAGATCATTACTTTAAGCAAAGTAAGCTAGAAAGAGAAAGAAAAATACCATATAATATCACTTATATGTGAAATCAAAAAAAAGAGACACAAATGAACTTACAAAACAGTAAGTCATAGAAAACAAACTTATGGTTACTGGGGGGAAGAGGGGTGGGGAGGGATAAATTGGGGGTCTGGGATTTGCAGATACTAACTACCATATATAAAATAGATAAACAACAAGTTTATACTGTATAGCTCAGGGAACTACATTCAATATCTTGTAGTAACCTATAATGACAAAGAATATGAAGATGAATATATGTATGTATATGTATGACTGAAGCATTACGCTGTACACCAGAAATTGACACACTGTAAACTGACTATACTTCAATTTAAAAAGGACAAAAAAAAGAATTTTGTCTTTATTCTTATAGTCCACCTAATTTTCTAGAAGAACTCAAACTGTCATAGAAATAAGGTGGTTCTGGTATTAGTGAAAAACTGTAGAGCCAATAAGCTAAAACTAGCTGATTGGGAGCTCACTCAGGAATCTATTCCACTAATTCTGACAGCGGTGAGAAGTGTACAGTTAGGGAGGTGGCACAGGAATGAAAGGAGGGAATAGACACCAAGGCAGTCACTGGAGACAGGGCTGGTCATGCTAGACCTCGGTGACTGAACCTGGGGAACACGTGAGTAGGAGAGGAAGAAACACTGGAGATTCCATGTCTCTGTGATCAGTCAACAGAAGTCACAAGTAGCAAATTTTGGCATAATTTATGGTGTTGGCTGATTATAATCATTATTAAAAAGCGATGGGTTTTCTCAAGAGGGAATGAGATCTCTCCCACTCAAATATATGCAAATTTAATAATATAATTTATTAATAATAATATAATAACAAATAATATAATAATAAGTGACTACTTACTAAGGATTTATAAAGGGGCTTTCCATGAGGAGTGGATTCTTGTAAAAATATAGCTTCTTAAATTTCTTACAATTCAAAGATTTGATAATTTAGCAATGATTCTGGCTGTGCTCAAAATAACGTATTTCAATAATTTGTAAGAAAAAATTAAGGCAACTGAAAAACCAGAAATGTACAGAGTACAAATACATTTCATGTATCATTTTTTAAATAAAGATTTTGTTTTAGGTCAGAATGATGCAGAAATTACAAGGGCATTTCAAATAGCATTGAATAGTATCGACATAATTTACTTAATAGAACTTTCTTATGATGACAAACAATTTTAAATCTTAGTTGTAGCAATACACTTTTTTTCTGAAATAATTACTAAAAGTATGCTTTGTGATTTCTCTCCAGTGTACAGGTAACATTTTAGAATATAAGCTAGCACTTACCATTTCTCTTTTCAAGCCCCTCCTCATTCTTCACAGGGTCTTGGATTTATCCACCTGTGATATTTCATCCGCGGCAGAACCGCATTGTCTCCACAGTAAATGGTCAGGAACCACAGAGGTCCGGACGTTATTGTCTCTGCGAGTGCGTATTCTGTGTCCACTGCTGATTTGCATAGCATCTGCTGTCACTTTGCACTTTCTCTATAGTTTTTTGGGGTTTTTTTTGCATTCTTGACAGCTGCTTCAGTAGCACTTTGCCATTGGATTGGCTGTGATGAGGAGAAGATGTGACATGTTCAGATTCTGATGACACAGCGAACCGCAAATTACCCATTGGCAAAATGAAGTCTATTGCTGGCAAATAGTCTCAGGAATTCCTTAATAGGCAATCTGGGCACTGCAGTACCCCAGTGCAGCAGATCAGATGCTGCTGTGTATAACAGCTCCATTTTCTAGTAGTCAGAGTGGTAATCAGCCATAGCAAGGTATTCATGACTGCCCACCGCAAACAAACACATCCTTTCCTTACTCAAGGCCACTCTGGTGATTCCATGAGCATAGCAGGATAATGTTGGTTATTGGCTTGAGGTATTGCCTTTGTCTTTATAAATTCCACAGGTATAATTCTCTGAAGCTTAATTAATTGGTTATCATGGAGTTCCTCCAGTGTTGGCCGGAAAATCACTTTTGAGCTAATAAGAGTATCAATTTTAATGAAACAAGCTATATTTTAAATTATGTAATTGCACAATTAAGGTGTAACCGAACTGCAACTCGCTTCAAAGACTGGAGAGTCTTCACAGCAATCAAGATGGGATGCGAGGAATCAGTTCCTCTCATACTCTCGTTGGAAAGCTTTAGAGTCTTGATAGAAATAAATTTAAAGATGTTTTAAATCAAAATGGATATATATTATTATATATTAAAATATCTGCTGATTTTTGAAGGCAAGGGAGTTGTCCCACCATGCCACATCAGATGAGTATATAATATAAAACATAAATAGAATATTGATTTTATGTAAAAAAACAAGAAAAGTTCTCTTTCAAACCATGATGTATTCTGAACCCAGACATTATTCCATTGTTAAGTCAGAGGAAACACTTTTATTCATTTATTTATTTATGTTTATTGACATATAGTCAGTTTACAATGTTGTGTCAATTTCTGATGCATAATGTGTCAGTCATACACATACATATTCCTTTTCTTATTCTTTTTCATTATAGGTTACTACAAGATATTGACTATAGTTGCCTGTGCTATACAGTATAAACCTGTTGTTTATCTATTTTATATATAGTAGTTACTATCTGCAAATCTCAGAGAAAACGTTTTTAAATAAACATATGAAACCCCAGTTACAGGTTTCTTCTATGCTAAGGCCTCCTCTGAAATTAATGAATTAGAATAATATCAGTAAAATCTAAAAGGGTGAGATTCACAAAATTAACAGAATTTTTATGTTGACACAACAGAGTTTAAAATTTAAAGGACCAGGTTGATTCAGTGGCTTTAATGCATGGTCGTTGTAAGGGGCGACATGGAATATTATCCTCTCAATATATGTAAATAACATGAGCTACATTTTTCTACCATACGTAGCTAATTTAACAGATTCTGTTAATGTGAAAATTGATTAAGTTTATATTGACCTATGTTAAAAATCAGTATTCAGTTTTAAAGTATATAGAATGATTTACTCCCTTTTTAGAAGCCCTGGCACCCAAAATACCAATTATTTCAGCAACTTAAATTTTGACCACAATCATGTAAATGTTTATTAAAATCAACAAAATAAACTTGCAAAGGCAAACTCTTTCATTGTTATGACTGTGTGTGCAAACAAAATTAGGCATTTGGGTTGTGGGGTACTTACCAGTAAACTGATCAGACAAAAACAAGCATATCATTGAGACGAAATGAGTTTAAAAGGATAATCATTAGAACCAATTTTTAAAATGTAAGATCCAAATAAAGTGAATATGTTTGGAGGAAAGAGCAAAGTGCATTTCTCTTTGGCAAAACACATAGCCTCTAGTCCAAAGATTAAAAAAATATCAGGACAACGATTTTGCTTTCTTTGCATTCTTTTACTTTTTTTACTTATTTATTAGATTTTTAGTTGTGTTTGGGGTAGTGAATTTAGTAAATAAATGACTCAATTAAGATGATGTATTAGGTCAATGATAATTACTTCAGAAACACCAGGTGGGTATTGATGAATCCATCTCAGATAAAAAGCATTTCAGTTAACTCTTAGAAGCACTCAGGACTGAACCCAAGAAGCATAAAAAAAGGGGAAGAAGAGAAAGGAAGGAGATGGTCCCTGGTGTTTGTAGCCAGTGTGCATGGTTACAGGATTCTAGTGGGTCAGGGAAAATGGTGCACTAGAGAAAACTTGGAGATAACGGAAGGTTATACAATTTGGTTTCAAGGTAGATTAATAGGATAAAAGCTTTAATTATTAATTGACTTTAGTCAGATATCTATTTTTACTTACAAATTTATGCTGTTTTCAGGGGGTGATAATAGTCTAGTGGTAGAGCACATGCTTACGACGCATGAGGTCCTGGGTTAAATCTCTAGTACCTCAATTAATAAAAAAAAAATTTTTTTTAATGGAGAAAGATTATCGGAGGAGGGTATAGCTCAGTGGTAGAGTGTGTGCTTAGCATGCACAAGGTGCTGAGTTCAATCCCCAGTACCACCATCAAAAAATAAATAAATACATACATAAACCTAATTACCTTCCCCTTCTCCACAAAACAAAAACAAAAACAAACAAAAACCCCAGAATTTTATGCTGCTTTTAGTTTTACTGGACTTGAGAAATTGGATCAGAGAAATTTCCTGCTTTGGTGAAACACGAGAATCTAAATATAAAGAACTGATGAATCATAACATGTAGAAGCAATATAAAATATTTATTCAGATTTTATATAATTATAGGGATCTGGAAACCAATTGAATCATTATTCTTAAAACTGGTATAATTTATTCTTAAAAACGTATGTTAGAAGTGTGGTCATGTATGAGACTGTATCTTCCAGGCTCAGTGAGGGTGCAGCTGGTTAACTGTTTTAGATTAAATAAAACAAAATGAAAGTGAACAAGAGCACAAAGTCAGAAGTATGAGGATCTTTTAGTCTGCTTTAAAAAACACAAACCAGCCGCCACTTTTGGCATTCAAAATTTGAAAGTGCTTTGTGACTCCCTACATCTACCTCTCTATCTCTGAAAAACAAAAGGTCCTTTGAAAATGGAAGCAATGTTTCTAAATGTGCTAAAATATTTCAGAAATAAGTTGTAAAATGAGGGAAGATATGAACATGCTTCTTCAAATTACAGCACCCCAAATTTCAGCTGAGAAAAGTTGAAGATGCTTAAATAGAATGTTGCCTTGAATTTCAGATTCACACTAAGCTGTATAGCTCTGTATTTTAATTGTGAATTCAACTGCATTTAAAATTATGACATTAGAAAACATAAAGACATAGGTTCAAAATTCTTTCTACAATGTATTACCTGTGCGAGTGTGAATGAGTAAATTAGACTTTTAAATCACAGCTTTCGCAATGCTAAAGTAGGAAAAATTATAGAACTTACATTGTACGGCTATTGAGTAAATTAACTCATAATGTATACAAAATATCTAGCACAGTGCTGATATCTAAATATATTCAAAAACCATAGGCTATTATTATGAATAGTTTCTAAAGTGAATTAATTCTATATTTAGATTAGAGTAAAAAGTGCGACTGTATTATATTGCTTTCTTATGTTGCACTTCCAGGCAAATAAAAATAGATTTTTTTCATATTTTGTTTATATAACTAACATTAACAACTAAATTCAATCCTTAGCATTTCAATCTTAAAATTCAACTGTATTTCTGAAATTATAACACTTTAAATCTCCTGAAATCACTTTAACACTGAACCTACCATCTGATCGACTAACCATTCCACTGTAATAAACAAATCCCTAATAAGATTTACTTAATCGATAAAAGCATTCAATAGGACAGAGCTAATGAAGGAAGTTGTGACTTGTCACCAAAGGGCTCACCTTGGATTGTCATGACTCCATTAATTTCTCCTTTTTGCAAAGATTTTTAAAAACTTGTTATGAATTCAGGTAACTGCACTATTACTTAGTATTTCTATACCTTTAATATAAGTAAAGATAATTAGATATTTTGCCTTATAAATTGCTGAAACCATTCTTCACATTCCACGGTTCACCGTGTATCCCTGCGAAACAGGAAGGCAGTTACTTCTGCGTGGCTTGTTCTCAGTGAACCCTTATCAGTTCCTAGGGTTGATGCTTCTGTTCTGTCATATATATTTTTACACTCATGTGTTTAACAGATCTTTATTGAATAACTGCTATGTTTTATGTATTTTAATACATGATATGATGGGGAAACTTTTATGGACAAGTAAAACATAGCTTCTGGAGTTGTGAATCCAGCAGGGATTACGGGAAAGAAGACAATTATAATACAATGTAATAAATTCAGTTATGGATCAAATTTATAATGACGTATAACTCAGACTGTGTGAGAAAAGGAGGATGAGTTAGTGAATATTTTCTAAAAACGTAAAAATTGAATATTTAAGCCAAAACCTGAAGGATAGATAAAATAGAGCCTCACTGAGGAAGAAGAGTGTTTAGCCTAAAGGAAATAACTGAAGAAAATATGGACTGTAATCAGAATGAGTTGGTTTGCTGTGGCTGGAGTGAAGGGAGTGTACAGGTGGGGAAGGAAGAGGCTGGAATTGTGAACTGGCCAGCGCATAAAGCTCTATGAGGCTAACGTACCTCTTCTGCTACAGCTGTTGCAAGCAACTTTCCTTGCCCGACCTTTGAGTACTAGAGCAAGATGTGCACATTTCCATCTGCATATTCTCAAATTCCCATTTATTTTAGTTTTCATTAAGGATTGATTTGTGGTAACAGTCACAAGTTCAGTACATTGGTATTTAATCCATTAATTTATTCTATCATTCATTTATTCATTATATATAATATATATGACTGAATTGTGTCCCCCAGATTCATATGTTGAAGCTTTAATCCCCAGTACCTCAAAAAAGGCAATTAAGTTAAAAGGAGGCCCTTAGGCTGGAACTTAATCCAGTCTGACTGGTGTCTTCCTAGTAAGAGGACCTTACACCACACAGAGACACCAGGGATGTGCACGCACAGGGAAGAGCCTTCATGAGGACACGGGAGAACGCGGCCATTTGCAAACCAAGGAGAGAGGTTTCAGAAGAAACCAAGCCGTCAGTAATTCGATCTTGGGGATTTCTAACCTCCAATACTGTGAGAAAATAATATCCTGTTGCTTAAGCCACTCAGTCTACGGTATTTTTTTATGGCAGGTCTAGGAAACTAATATAATGTGTGTGTGTACATTTATAATATATTGAACTATGTTCTGTTCCCTGCACTGTAGTATTGGTTAAGAATATGAAGAAAAGAAACATTATTTCTTAAAATTTTGGAATTTCAGATTTGAGGGAGAACTGAATTAATAAAACATAAATTACAAAAAGGGTTTATACACGAATATGGGATTATACGTGCTATAAAAGAACTGCCAGGGAATTAGCTCCACATAATACACAACATTTCTTGGAGATGGAGATGCTTGGGCAAAATTTTGAAGGGAAAACTGTGTTCAGCAAAATGAAAGGACTGGTAGGAAGATGGCCTTGGCTTCCTGGCCAGACCCAGACATGTAAGGGTGCACAGCAGATTTTATGACTTGCAGTATGTAGTGCTGTCGGCACAGGTGTATGTGTGTAAGGGAGCAGCAGTCAGACGCTCCTTCAGTGATCCAGAAGAAGTGAACTCTAATTACCTTTTGTCCTATGAGGGGCTTCATTTCCATGATGCCACTTCTTATCACTTTCAGTATGTTGATTTTTTTTTTTCCCTTCCTGAAAGAAAGGAAACAAGTTGCAATTAATGAATCTTGTCCATATCTGTTATCAGTTTACTTTATATGACCTCTCCCATGGAGTGATTCTCGCACTTCTTAGTCATTTTTAATTCTAAAGGAATATTTTAAAATATGGCCATGCATTTGCAGGCTTCAGTCTGTTGCCTGACCACCAGTACATGTTGAGGCTCTTCCTCTCAGCTTTTAACTTATTTTAATCTACTTTAAGTTAATGATTAATACCTACACCAGCTGTTATCTGCTGTCAGTACACACAGTAGCACAAAAACACTTACCTGCACTTAGTTCTAACACTGTGGGATATTTACTTAGCTTTCTTCCCTTCCCCCGCATTTGTTTGTCTTTTGGATGAGTTCCTTTATGCTAGGTGTTAGCTTTTTCACCTTGGGTCAATTGTTCTTATACTATAGTGTGTCTCAAAATCACCTTGAAGTTATTGGTAAAAATACAGATTCTCCCTGAATGTTTTAATTCAAAAGCTTTGAAGGAGTAGCACATGAAGTGGGAAATCTTGCCTTACTAACTGATATGCAGGGCGTTTATTAACAGAACTCAACAGTGGGCACACTTATAGCCTCTAATGTGAACACTGTAGCACCGTGTTTTTGCCCTGTGTCCTTGAGTCCACCTCTCATGATCACAGAATAAATAGCAGGGTTTCACTTGCAGACTGATGCCATGCAGAATATCTAATAGGAAGCTCTTGAATTCGTGCCTTTGTAAACCACGTACGTGCAAACACTAAACTTCTCCTTGTTTACAGACCCTGTATACTACAATTCATGCTTTTGCGTCAGGACAACTTTTGGTGGCAAATGTTGAAATAGCAAATCAGTTTCCTTCATTAGGCTTAGTTTTAAATCTATTGAAGAGTTAAGTGTCCTCTAATAGTCAAGGTTCTCCCTAGCAATAAACCAATAGGAGATACACATGGAGGAAGTGTTATAATAAGGAATTGGATCACATCAAAATGAGGCTAGCATGTCCAGACTTGCAGAATCAATATCCCAGTTCAAGTCTGAAGGCTGGCAGGCTGTTGTAGAACCAGGAAGAGCTGATGTCTCAGCTTCAAGGCTGTTAGGCAGGAGAATTCTCTTTTATTTGGGGGAGGATCAGCCTTTTGTTCTATTCAGCCCCTCAACTGATGGGATGAGGCCACCCACCTGGCTACCTTGCCTGCTTCTCTTCTAGCATCCTTAGCTGCTTCCTTCTTCTATCTTTCCCTTGATTCCTTCTGTCTTTTCTTCTTTCTACCCTCACTTGCTCACCTCCATTTCTATCATCTCTGACTTTATGACTTTCTTCTCTCTTCCCCTCTTCTTTTTTCTTTCTTCCTTCTTTCCTACATAGCCTCTTTCTTTTCCTCTTTATCCAGTTTACACAAAAAGGGGGAAATGATCTACTTTTGGCAAGTTAATTACTAATACCTTTTTAAAGAAAAAAAATTCATCACTTACATACAAAGTTGGCATTTCAGTTAGGAGTCATACAAATTTATACTATTATCTTCACATTTCTCACAGATTATAAATTAGACTGGTTCTTCCCTTGGATGTGATTTGACTGTAAAACCTCAAGTGTTCCAGCAGGGGCTGGGGTTGGGGGTGGGAACAGCTTCTTGCCAAAGTGTCACCCCCTTGTGAATTCTGGGATAAAGCTGTCACATGAAGACTCTTCCCTTCCTTGAGTGATCTGCTGGGTCAGGTTCCCTCATCAAATGTGTCAGTGTGAGTCGGTCTTTACTACTCTTATCAGCTTAAATTCCAGCCCTCTCATCACCATTTAACATTTCTCTGGCATGATTTAAATGGATTTTGACGGTATTCCAATATCAGAGAGCATATTCTGCCAGTATAAAACATGTTCAGTAGCTACAATCACAAAACATCTAAATTTATCCAATTTAATTTCTTGGATGCTTTTTCCCCTCACCCCACATGCCAAACTAAGTCATTTTTCCTGCCTAGTGGTACACACAGGCCCCAAAGTACCCAATCTGAAAATGTTAAGATTGATTTAATGCTTTCAACTTTCTTTGCGTTACTCTTGTAACTCTGCATCCTCAAATATTCCAGGTAATATTTTACCAGAATTTGAATGCTGGGTATACTACAAAAGATTTCTTAAATGTTAGGGCTCACGTATTTAACTGTCTTCCAACCACCCAATCTTACAGATGAAGAAATGTGATGCACAGAAGATAAGAGATTTGCCCCAAATCATACTTCTAGAGAGTGGCCAAACTGGTTCCAGGCCGGGCTCTATTAGTCAACATTAGTACACATTTGGGCCAGTCCAGATATTGTTCTAAGTGTTTTGGGGTAGGGACATTGACTACGCATTGGATAATATCCAAGCTTGTAGATTACTTGCCAGCTCAAAAAGAAAGCATCTCTTTTATAAATGCATATTCTTGGTACTGAAAAATCCCTTTGACATCTCTGCACATCTTACAATCAATTATTAGATAAATACTATTTCTTGGGGTGTCCGAGTTGAACTCTATGAAATCACTGAACTATTTTTTGACTTAAAAATTATAAGTTAATATTGTTTTATCTAATACTTTGATGACATATTTAACAGCCTCCAGAAATAAAATTATGCCAAAATCTGTCCTTTCATTTCATAAGTGTTAAAATGAAAGTGGGTGGGAGTGGGTGGAGGAAAATAGGAATTTTGACCAATTGGAACAGAAAATATAATCCAAAGGGAAACATAACTTATGTAAATCTTTCAAAAGGGCCATTGCAACCAACGGAGAATAGACAAGAATTAAAATCTAAATATTACAGATACTTGACAATATCTCTTTAACAGCTTCAGATTGATTCCTTTTTGCCTGAGCATACTGGCTCACTCACTCCTCCATCATATATCTGTAGCTTGACTGACTCCCAATTCTTGCTGATGCAGTGTGTGGGAACCAGCTCCATTATCTTTAGTTTCCAGGATTATAAGATATCTAATAAACTTAGCAACCAGCATGCCAAGTACATGCAATGCAGCCAGCTGGTGAAGTCTTGTTGCGTATTAAAGAGAAACTTTGCTTTCATTTTGAAAGGAGTCTTTCGAATCTTTTCTTTCATATGTAATGTCTCAGTTGTGGATGCATTAATCTAAAACTTCATCTTAACTGTGGTTTTCTGCCTGCTGCCACAAAGAGGGAACACAAGTCGTTATAGAGCAAGTAGCATGCTACTAACAAGAAAAAATATGAAATCTGTTATGAGATGACCATTTCAAATTTATAAACTTTGAGGAATTATCTACACAATTAGGAAGTGAGTGTCTGACAGAGAATGTGAAGGGTGTTTGAGATGCAGAACCAAATGCACAGTATGTTCTCAGATCTATCCCAGTATTTCCAATGCTCTATTTTTGAAATGGGTGCATAAATGTTCAAAGTTATCATTTGTGAATGTACAGTTTACATCACTGCTAATTAACTCATTGTTTCCTTAGTTACCAATTGGTATCCTGATTTATTCCGAATTTTTTTGAGATGGCTCTAATTAGCTTGGTGCTGAGATAGGAGACCAAAAAGGAATAAAATAATTTGCTAACAGGACTGTAACAATCAGAATCCATAAACTGAGAAACATGAGGAGATATTTTAAAAGCTGTGACCATATGAATTAAATATAAGATATTCAGAATCATACTTCTGTGAGAGAGAAAATGAAGAATAGATTCATACATGAGAAAGCATAGTCCAACTTCTCCATTCAATCTTTGGGAACAATGAGGGAAGGACCATTTTTTTAAAGTTCGAAAATGAGTTTGTGATAGTCAGGGTTGGAATGCATGTTGCCTGATTTTCAATCCAGTATTCTACCGTGCAATAGAGACGTAAAGTGATCAAGGCAAAATTCCTTCTGACTTACTGAAAGCACAGGAGAAACAAGTGCTATTTGTCTTCACAGAAAAAGATTAAGGTTTGGAGAATTGATTTTTACAAATGAGAAATTAGAATATTCTCTTGGTGTCCTAGCATTCTCCCCATTGAAGGTGCCCAAGAGAGAATACAACTATAAAAGTCGTAGTAAGTGTCAGTGTGTAAATGATAGACATGATGCTAGGACATATGGGCTAAAGAAATGAGGGCAATATCCTTTTCTGTCATGTGTCTGACAGTTTGAAGAGAGAAATTGCAAAGAACGTATGATAGTTCTCTGTAGCAGCTGGAAGTTACATGGACATACAAACATCTTCTTGCTCATTCATATCATAAAAAATATGATTTTTAAGGAAGTAAGTGTTTAGGATGTCTGTGTTTATATCATGACTGTGAGAAGTTGGCTTAATAACCAAACATTTTTCTCAACCATGACAGGCATGATTTTTACTGGGTAAGATGACTGTCTAAAATGGATTTTCCTTAAAATTAAAAAAAAAATGAAAACAGATCATTGCAAATCTAGGAACAGTATTTACATTTAATTTGGAAAGGAGATTGATGGCAAGGAGTAAACCAGGTGTGCAACTCTCAAGAAAAAAAAAAAAACAATGAGGGGAAACTTATGATTATTTTTGAAAAGAATTGAAGAGACAGTCCTGAAAGTTGGAAAATTGGATATATGTACTATGTGGAAGTGACAGTGAGAATGAGTTGAGCTGAAGCCATCCAAATTAAAGCCCCTAAAGGAAGAAAAGACAGACTGGAAAAAGATGGAGCATTATTATTGAAGAGAAAGTGAGTATTTATATGAGTGGACACATGACTTTAGGGATTTGAAATGCAACAGATGGCATGGATCTGAGAGCTAATTTTCAGAAGATATTTAAGTATGTTTAAGGTTCATTGAGTGTATGATCTAGTAAGAAGGAAACCCTGATTCAAATTGACCAGAATCCTGAGAAACCTGCCAGATTGACTTTCCATATAATGATGCCACAGAGAACTGAATGTGTCTGGTAGATTCAATGAATACACATGTGTCCTGTCACAGAGCACAGAGGACCCCTTATCTCTAAAGGATAAAATTTGGGGTAGGAGAGTTAATGTTTTTCCAAGAAGTAAATTAGTGGTGTTTCCTAATGTATACCTTCAAATGTGCGACAGAATTAATAGAACAAAAGTGGTGATTAACTTCTAGGAAATTCATCTTTTTTTACATATGTTAACTTTGGCTGATTTGTTTCTAGACCTTTATGAAATACAAAAAGAAAGATTTCATATGAAGAAGTATTAAATATAGATTTTAGCAATTAGTATTAGAGTTTGCCAGTAGGAACTTTGTTTTCCCCCTCAAGCCTAAAGACTCTTTGGAAGAAATTTTTGTGTTTTAAAGAATTATTTAAATCCATGGAAATAGGTAGGAAAGACATGCACAGTTTAGAGATTCCCAGATGAGAACTTCTCTCCAGTATTTTTTATATATTGCTTTTGCATCTTAAACCAGACCTCACAGATCCTAAAGATTATACCAGCTGAACGCTATCCAGCTATCAGTCCATGATCTTTAGATGAAGTGCACCGTACAAGACATACGGTCCTTTCTTCACAAGAAGCTGTAATTTGTCTGTTTTCACGTGGATACCTGTGCACCAGTAAATCTTCACACTTTCAGCCCTATTCCCAGTCCATTCATGACATGATTTGCACTTTTCTCCTACCAGTATTTCTCAAGAAATGGATTAAGCAATTGCTCCAGTCTATCAAGCTCTGAAGTCATTTGATTCTGAGATTAGTTTCACATTTCCCCTGACTGTTAACAATTTTACAGTATGGCCAGAATGCCTGCTGAAATTCCTACTGTCACATTTGAGATGTAGAGAAGCCACAAAGACTTAAAACATTAAGAAGAGAATAAAGTCTGTATTATTCATAAGAAGATAGGGAGGTACCTGAAACATTAACAGAATAAGTTACATTATCTATTTAGTTGGAAATGATTCTTCCAAGTTTTGTCCTTGTGGAATTTTTTCTAGTTTTATTAGGGTTATTCTGGATTTTGTAGGTATTATGACTTGGAGCACTTTCCAACAGGAACCTTGTAACCATGAGCTACTTATTTTTTCAGAATTATACTAGTTTTTTCTTTTTTTTTTCCCATCTCCTTAACCATTGCTATGCACCACAGTTGTTGATTCTCTTTTTTCTCCTTTTTTATCGATATGGTGACAGAATCACTATGCAATTTTGTAGAGCTTTATGATTCTAGCCACAAACTTTGGGAAAGAAAGCTTTTTACTATGAGTGGTAACATTTCTAGCGATTTTATTTATGTTTATCTTTTATTTTAATAGTCATTTGGTCATTCTTGAAAGAAACGTATCCCCTTTAACATCTGTTTCATTGTCTTGGGTTTTAGGAGTATTTTCAGGGGTTTTAGAATGAATATTTTCAGGGTAATTTTCACCTGGTAGCATTTGGAAAATTTTTACATCCAAAGCAAAAAAATTCTAAATTGATCTTGACCACATTGTGTTAGACAGCTAACCTCAGTCTTGCTACCTGGATATTATCTCTAAATAATTAAAGCACAAGGCTTGTATTGTTCGTTTGTTTTTTAATATATAAAGAATAGATTATAAAAGCTTTGATAGCTAAAATTACTCATACTCTTGGACTGGTACGACCCAAAGTGTGCTCTTATCTGGGATAGTAGTTACCTGTGGGGGAAAAAAGCTGCAGGAAGGCAGCAGACGAGGAATTCAGTGGAGCAAGGAGGCTGAGAAATGCAATGCAAAACTGATGACTTCTCAGTGTCTAGAAAGTGCTAAAATTTATTCTGGTCATCTCAAGGGGTTTATGACATGACATATACTCCCAAACAAAATCACAGTATCATCCTCTTTAACAGAAACTTCCATTATACTAATATTCACAGGAATATATTTTGGAAAACACAGTTTTAGACAATTTCCTTACTTAGGATAGAAATCATCTCTGGCCTTCCAGGTTTTCTCACTAGTATTTATTTTTTTTAACATGAAAAGGGTATTTCTCTTTCTAATCCATCTAAAGCTGTCTGTAGGCAAAATTATGAATATACTCGCTTCTTCCTTGGACTGCCATCTTTTCATTCCTGCCCATTCTGTACTCTCCCCTCCAGGCTTCTTCCTAAGTAAGCTGAGCCTGTGACACCACCTTGTCCTCTGGGCTTCCTCGCGTCACAGTCCCCGGCCTCTGTCTACACCTGCTGAACATGTCAGCATTCCTTGCTTCAGAGCACAACTCTATGCTAACAAGTTTGTAGATCTGAAGAAGTTTATAGAGACTCACAGATCTTTATCTCTTCTGTGTCATTTATGGCCATCAGAAGACAAGGGCACAGTCATTTTCTTGCTGGACTCAAGGCAGTGTTTCTAGGTGGAAGTTTAAGTTAGGTGCTATGCCAGCATGACAGCTAAAATAGGACGTCTGAGACATCAGTCACAGTTTTAGTCTAGCTAGTAAGTATGTGTATTCGTCTCTGTGCAGATCGATGCATCTCTTTAAATCTTTTTTTTCTGGATCTATTTTATTCAAAAAATACATATTGAATACTTATTGTGTGTTATTCTTGAGATAGGTGTTGTGGGTGGAATGACTATGAAATTCACTATGACATCTTGAATTAATAAATTCCTAAGGAAAGGGATGTACCTTGGTAGAAAAATGAGAGGATGGTTTGGGGCCAAGTATGATCTAATGCATTCATTTCAAAAATTATTTTGGGGGGGAAGGAGTTAAACTAGATCTTGGGAATTACTTACCATCTAGGGTTACAGTTTACCTAATAGATTAAAACACAAGCTTAGGAAATTAGTTAAATAGCATTTTAAAAAGTACTTGGAAGGTATCTGATGCTTCTAGAGAAGCATTGTAATAGTTTTTAAGAGAAGAACCAGAACTTCATTGAATTTTCACATATTTTATTGTTCACTCCAGTGTTGTCTCATTTTAAATTACTGATGTAATTGTATTGTGTATTTGTTCTGGAGGCTAGAGATCTGAAATCACAGTGCTGGCAGGACTGTGTCCTCTCTGAGGTTAGAGGGAAGACTCTGTTCCATGCCTCTCTCTTAGCTTCAGGTGATTTCTGACAATACGTGGAGTCCCTTGGCTTCAGCTTTACTCCTCCAATTTCTGCCTCATCTTCATGGCCTCTTGTGTGTGTGTGTGTGTGTGTGTGTGTGTCCATGTCCAAATTTCCCTCTTCTTTTTACAACATAAAGTTGTATTGGATCTAAGGCCCATCCTTCTCTAGTGACCTCATTTTAGCTTGATTACATTTGTAAAGACTCTGTTTCTAAATTAGGTCATATTCACAAGTTTCAAGTGGACATGCATTTGAAGCGAAAGGCATTGTCCAACCTAGAACAGTAAGTGTGGCATGTTTTAATCAAAGAGCAAAAGTGCCAGTGAAATACAGAGTTAGTGCAGGAAGTTAGCAGTGACATTTTGGGTCAATACAATGATTTTCTTATAATCATTATGTCCATAGTTTTACTTTTGATCCCAATATGAGGATATTCTTTTTAATAAAATTACTCATATAACACTTATATTTAAACTTCCACATCTCTCTAGAATTAAACCTCCCAGATAGTACATAGTTTTTTCTTTTTCTATTCTCTTTTTCAAAAAAAGGTAATCACGATCATGATTGAATAACTACTAGTAGAATTAAGTAATCACCAAAAATACCAAAATGATGTTGTTAGTATTACTTCTATTTCTATTTTATTCTTTTTACATATGTGTCTTTAATATTGCCTCTGTTTTATATTTTGTCATGGGAGGAGTGTTTTAGTTGCTTCATTTCTCTTACATTTTGGAAAGTGACTTTAAACATTCCTTAAAAATTTTTGAACTAAATTTCCTAATTGATCAAAATCCAGAAATAAATACAAATTTTACCTTCCACTATGAAAGAGGAAGAATTAATGCTCTTGGCTTTCTGCAGATTTTCTCAGATTTTCTTAATTTATTCTTGAAAAATAAATCTAAACTATTATATAATTATATGTTAATATGATTATATTAGTGTAATCTAAAAGATATAATTACATTTAAATAACTTCTATGGGCTTCTGGCATTTGCTTTTCTAGTCAGAGCTGCAGCAATTATTTGGATTTACATCTAAGTAATTAATTAGGATTAGCTCCTGCAGTCTTGGCTCCTTAATTTTTACTGCTCACTAATAGTCTAGAGCATCTCTTCTAATATTTTACTCAGAAAAAATAACTCAGGAATACACATTCTTTACCATATTTGTAAACACCTTTCAGTAAATTTTGCCCAATTATGGATGACAATGACAACTTGGCTGGGTACAGAATTCTACATTCACAATCCTTCCTTGAGCCTTTGTAAAAATGATTTCATGTGAAATCCACTTTTTTATGTGAAGTCTAAGAGAAGTCTTTCCTTGAAGGAACTTGTTTTCAGCTTTGGATTTGGGGATGTTTTTCTTTCTGTATCTGTCAGATTGAAAATTATCACTAGGATTTCTGTAATTTCATGTCTTTTAATATTTTTTCTCTTCTTCAGAAATGTAATAGACTTAAAAATTCTTCATTCGGGGAATATTTCAGTCTGACTTTTAAATTATCTTTTTAATATAATAGTTCTTATATAATTTCTTATAACTTATAATTATTTATTCTCTATATTTATATCTGTAGTATCTCTTTACTATGTGTGGTTTGGAGGTTTTGTACATTTTAAAACAGCTCTCTTTTTTAAAGAAGTTAGTTTTAGTGTTACTTCTAGAAGAATCCTTTCCTGATTATCCTAGTCAACAGTGATAAAATAATACCACCAGCTTAACAGCGAAACTTTTTTCTCACTATTAAAGTTATATGGAAAGAACCAAGTCTTTTCATCACTGTATCCAGTGGATCCTTATTTATGTTGGTAGGCATCTCTGCTTAATGGCATTTCAAATCATCCTATTCCATCTCTCCTAGTGTTGTACAGTGTATAGTTTAAGGTCATTTTTTCCTACTGTATTAAGGTCCTGAAGCAGATATTGCTTATTTTCTTTTTAATACAATCAATGTTTAAAATATACATTTCCTGTGGATCTTCTTAGTAAAAGTAACTTCTTTTGAATTGTATTTAGTTGTTACATAGTACCCACGTGTGTGTGTGTGTGCATGTGTGTGTTTGTATTTCTGAGAATTTATGCTAGAGTGATATGAGGCTGGTCTAGATCCCAGGTGATAGTATGTGCAAAATACTGTTAGTGAACAGAAAGAAAGAACTATCTTTACAACCAAGAAGTAAAGAAGGAAGGAAGGGACGAATGAACAAACAAAGGAAGGAAGGAAGGAGGAAGGAATGAAAGAGGAAGGAAAGTTGAAGTTTGAGTTCATTATTATATTGATTTCTATGGCCATGTCATTCTTATACACCATGCAGTCTGTTGTAGTGTCTTTAAGAATTGAAATTGTATATATTTTTTTCTGCACTGGAAGAAGATTCAGATTGCCAGGAAATAGACTCAGTATGAGCATTTCACAGTATAGATTCTTGCACCTCTCCTAATCATGATCTTCATCTATTCCTTCTAAATTAAAATCAGAAAAAAAGTAAACATAGGATGACATAGTGTTACCGTCTTCCTCGTCTTGCTACCTATAACCCTGAAAATTATTCAGACAAACTGTATAACATTCCTCTTACTCTCTCTCTACCGTTTGCAGCTTGAAATCCAAAGAGCATATACAATCATTTTAAAGCCTACATATATTTAGGAATTAGAGGAACAGTGTTTCTTTCTTTCTTACTTTTCATTGGTATTTTAAAAAAACTGCTTTTGGATTTTTTGTTTATCTGTTTAGATGACTTATTTGAATTCAGAAAGATATGAAGCAACAACTTCCTGGCTAGATTCAGTTTTTCATTTATTCAACTTTATATGTTTGACAAACAAAAACCATAACAATAGTGGAGTGCTCTTAAACTACATCTATAATAATTGTGTCTTTTCTCATTTTTGACAGTAATCACAGCAAAAAATATTGAATTTCATTTAAATTTAATTAAATCAGTGAACAATAATGATAAAAGAAAAAAAAAGTAAAAAATGTAAAATAAAAAAGTCTTCAAAAGGAATTGATTCACCTGTGGATATATGACAATATGTGAAAAAAAAAAAAGGTAGACGATCAAGAGTTTTCTTGTAACAGAAAAGCTCTTCCCAAACTTCTCTTTCACATAAGATGAAAAGCAAGTGTTCTTAAGTAGGGTGTATAGAAATTAAATTAGATATTAACATGGCTGCTGACTAAGTATGTGCAAGTTTGGTACTGTATATCTAAGGTCAATAAAATCTTTTTTATATGTTTTCAGTATTTTACTATGTCTTTAATTTTATTATAATTGTATTAATCCCAAAGACAGAAGGTTCATATTTTTAAGACAAATTTCCTGCAAAAGACAACAGAAAATATTATGTTTAAACAGAATAGATGTATACACTGCTGTAACTAAAAATTGAGAAAATAATTTGAAAATTAAAAGTTGATATTTGACCAACATATAAACACGTTTCTAAACAATAAAATTTTTTTCTAATTAGTATATGATTCAATATAAAAGTATTTATAAAACAAAACAAAACAAGTATAATTGTTATATCTTTCTGATTTATTGACTGTTTTGTACATAATATATATATCTCTGTTTCTAGAAAAATTTATGATCCCAGTGTCAATTTTATTTATTTATAGGCATTCCATTATTGTTATGGTTTTTGTTTGTCTAAAATATCTTTTTTTAAGATAACATATAGTTGGATTTTTGCTTTTATATCCAGTTTACTATCTCTGTCTTTTGATTAAGGTGTTTAGACTATTTATATTTCATTTAATTTTTGTGTGGTTGCATTTTCATTTACCATTTTACTGTGTCTTTTCTGTATATCTCCTGTCTTTTTTGTTCCTTTGTTTCTAATTTCTTTAGTGCTAAACAAATATTTCATGTATCATTTTAATTCTTTCTTGTCTTTTTTAAGTTTTTTCTTAATATTTGCTTTACAGATTACAATATTCTGTATTCTAATTTATTATAGTATACTTCAATACTAACTAGGTCTGATAAAATATAATAACTGCCCCAAAATAGCCCCATTTCCTCCTTTGGACCATTATTGTAACTTATTAAGTCTATATTTGTTATAACAACAATATTGTGTTATTATAATTGCTTTATACAATCTGATGTCTTTTTAAAAAATTAGAAGAAAATGATAAAAATGCACCTGTAAACGTTTCAAATTAGCCCACAGTTACCGTTTATGACTAGCCATTATTTTTTAATTGATTCTTTCTTCTAGCATTTGGAACATGGCTCTTTTCAGTCTATCTTTTTCATTTGAGTTTTTGCATTCTTCAACTACATAATTATTAGTTGGTTATTTTTCATAACTTCAATATCCTTGTTGAAATTTTTATTTATCGTTTCATTATTATCATAATTTATTTTAGTTTTTACCATGGTTTTATTTCTTTAAACATATTTAAAACAGCACATTTGAAATCTTTTTCTAGGAAATCCAACATCATTGGTGGATATTTCTATTGCTTTTTTTTATTCCTTGACAATGCGTGACAATTTCCCATTTCTTTGCATCTTTCATAATTTTTTGTGAAAAACTAGTATAATATACCAAGTACTCACAAATAATATCTATGTATTATATATAGATAGATAGATATAGATCTATATATGTTCTATATTTGATTATATAATGTAGCAACTCTAGATTTTGATATTTTGCTCCAACAGTAGCTGTCAGTTTTTTGTTTATTTTTTGATTCTTGTTTTTGGAACTTCCTGGACATAATCTGTGATGTCTGTCTTCATTGCAGTGTGTAGCCATTTATGTCTCTGTTCAGACATTTTTTATTCTTTTTTTTTTAACTTGGCTTCCTAGGAGATTCTCCTGTGTCTGTGTAACTTAGTGGTCACCCAGTGATTACACAGAAGTTGTGCACAAATAGTTCAAACAAGTAAGGTTTCTGTCCTCTGCAGGTGGATCTGTGTGTGTGGTCAGATCATTTGCAAGTTGCCCAAATTTTACAAATTTTACACTTCTGTACACATGCATGCAGTCACAGGGTTGACGAGGAGTGTCTGAATAGCTTGGACCTACTCTAGTGTCAGCTGGACACAGGCACAGCTTCAGCCAGTAACATGCTTCGCCCAATCACATCCACAATCTTAGGCTAGTAGAACCAAGCAGTTCGCTCTCAACTTGTTTGCTTGCCTTCAAGAAGTCACTTCCACTAATAACGCTGATGGGTGTGGACATCACCCAACATTCCAGATAGAAAGGTTGTTGATCCTCACAGTTTTTCTAAGTCCTGATATAAACACCACACTGAGCTGGGGGAACGGCACAGACTTCTGCTGCTCTCCTTCAAAGTTCAGCAGTTGTTCAAGTACGAACACGTCTCCATTTCTATTCCTCTGGCTAATTTTCAAAGCATTGAAATAATAGATTTTGGCAATTTTGTGACAATATATAGCTGCCTTTTGGAGAGAGGACTTCCCCATCTCCTCAGTCATAGCAAGAAGTGTTGATTTTTTACATTTGTCTATATTTTGCAAAGAAATGAACAAAACCAAAAACCAATCCAAATATATCTTCATGGAGGAAGGTGAGTAGTTATAAAGAAAAACAGAATTCTTTTTCTAGTGTAGAGCATTTTTGTTGTTGTCCCAACATGTCAACCATTTTTAAATGAATTTTAAATTCTAGATGCCCACCTTATAAAAACAGTGTGAATGTAAACTTTGTTGAAAATTCAATAAGAAATGGAAAGGGAAAAATTGGTATATAAAAGGAATACTGTGAAAAATATGGAGAAGTTGAAGATCAAAGCTAAAGATTAAAAGATTGAATCTAGGTAACTTATGTGTAAGAAAATGTGGAAGATGTTTACACGCATAAAAAATTGAATTTTATGCATTAGAACACAAGTGTGTTATAAAGATCACTGAGACATTACAGGAAATGAGAACTAAAGGGGAAGGAAAGATGCAATGTGGAAATCATACTCAGTAAGCCACTAGCAATAGTAAGTACACATGTTTTGCAAAGCAACGACAGCATCCTTCCAAGAAAAAAATATTGTTAAAAGCACACACAATCACATTTGAATCTGTGCTATAATGAAAGACTTTTAGAGAGAGTTGACAATCACTGGGAAAGGATAAAAAGAAAGGATTTAGGAATCAATGTTAAATCTAGTGCTATCTAAGAAGAATAAATGGCATTGACCCCAAAGACTCTAAAAGAGCAGCAATGTTGAAACAAATACATATATAAAATGTTCAGAAGAGGACTTGAATTAATGAGAAACGAGAGGAGACCTTTGCATTTACTGGGGTTTCTTGTAAGAACCTGCGATAAACTAACGTATGATTTTTTTTTTAGTTTCTCAAAAAGAATAACTGTAAATATGCATAAAAATTGAAGAAATATTATAGCAAAATATTTGGAATCATACCTAGAAGTCTTGGAAATGACACATACCAAAGTGAAAGAAAGTTCATGTTTAATTATACTTGAATATGCATACAAGGAAATAAAACAATATGGCTTTAGGGTTTTTTCCTGCTATTATTGTTCTGTAATATACAGAGATGATTATAAAACTGAAGTCTTATATTGACATTTGACTCAACATAACACATATTTGTAAAGTATACTTTATATTATTTGAAATGTGCTAACTGTTCACTAAAGACAGTGGATATGAAAGATTGAAAGATTACAAATAATTATCGAGATACCTGAAAAAAAGTGCTAAGGCCTATAATTACATCAAGACTGATTGGTAGGTAACATCAGCTAAAGAACAATTTTCTAACGTTAACATGGATATTACACAAATATCTTAGAAACTCTTATATTAGCTAAACAAACAGTGGAAAGTGGGTTTCCTAAACTAGCCATATAATCATTAGCACTCTTATTACCTCTTGAAATGGCACAGGCTATTATGAAATGCTATTTCTCCAGTCCAAACTAAAAGACTATTCACTGGGTATGGAATTCCAGAAGAGCTGCTAAGTGATAATGGAGCCCAATTTACGTCACTGCAGCTCCAAAGCTTTCTTAGCTCAAATGGAGTGAAATACATTCATTTTGCACTACACAGGCTAGCCACTAATGGCCTCATCCAGCACTTTGGACAGTTGTTCACACAAGCACTTTTGCTTGAAAGTGAGGAGGCTGTACCACGCAACAGCAGCTGCCTGATGCTCAGGTGCCGTTCTGCTGTGTCGGAGGTGCTCACTTATTATGAGACGAACTCCCCACTCTGTTACTTCTGGTCAAAGACAAGCACTGCCGTTTTGATTTCAGAGAACCAGAAAGACCAATGAGATCTTTCCGAGCAAGGTGATTTGGAGGAGAAGGCATTAGAAAATGGGCCAAGAGGACACATTTTCTAGCTGCTCCCTTAATATTTGTTGTTACCGGAGCCTAAGGAAAAATATGACTATGTTTCATGAAGATAAAAAGTGAAGGGATAAATGAAGCGATGCAAAAGAGAGAAGCAAACAAAGGAGAAAACATTTTCATAGTAATGGATACCCATTTTCTTAATCTGGCACTTTAAAATATCAGTATATTTTATGTGTAATTTAGATTTGAAATGTCTTAACTTAGCAAGAGATGGTGGATGGGACTCCAAATGAGGTTAATGGAGTTTCCCTAGAGGGAGTAGAATATGTAAAAAAAAAAATGAAAGTTTTATTTTCTTCCATTTTTATATTTTTATGCATTTCTTTTGTTTTCTAAGTAAAATGTACATACTAAATTAATGTAATAGCACCTGCATGTAACTTATAAACAAATATGCATCTATTGGGAGTAAATACTGAATTAGATTTTTACTCATAAAGACATAAAAAACTGGAGATTATCAATCTAGTGGAATGATCTACAAGGTCATAATCAGAAGACCTAAGTTCTAATACTATCATGGTCTTGATTTATTCAGTAATCTTGGCCCCATTATTGAATTTTTTTGTGCCCCAAATGCTTTATCTCCAAAGCAAGGATAATAAATATCTTCTTTGCATGCTTTCTTACGTTGCTACTATTGTAAGAGAATAATGATATAAATCATGAAAAGCATTTTTAAAACTTATAAGAAATATAAAATATATATACATTAATTTTGAATTGATTTTCTACTGGTAAAACATTGCATTCTCTGTATGGAAGTTAATCATTTATTCATTTTATTTCTTTTAAAAGAATTATAAATCTTCCAATCAGCTACAGAAGATATAACATTAGCTGAGGTATATGGACACATCATTCTGGATAGAAGAGGACTGCAAAAAAATCAAATAAGACAAATAGGAGATTTGTTCTAACATATAAGGGAAGCTAGTTACTCAAGGTTACCAGACAGAAGAATCTAGTCGCACAATGAAGCTCAAAAAAAGCAGATTGACAAGGAAAATGGTGAAAAGAAGGATTTGTTTCAGAAAAATGGTTGATCCACATGGTCTTTGATCAAGTGGATAGCGTGCTCTGGTAGTCAGGATAGGATAAAGCAGGCCCTTCCAGACCTTATGGCTCTTAGCAGACTAATGAGTAGGAATGAGGTTTGAACATGGATGTCTCAGCAGAACTTTGAATGTATAAGAAAATAAACTTCACGTAAACCTTACAAGAAGGAACAGTCCACTTCTACTTTATGTTTTCTTTTGTACTTTGATTTAAAATGTTAATTAATCATGTGATTGATAAAATGATAAACATCTTTATCCTCTTGGAAATAGCATTTTGATTATACAACACTTGTATGGTCATTTTTGGACTGTAAGCAGTTGTCTGATTCTAAATCACCTAAAGTAGAGAGGTTTTTCAATGATCAAGAGAGACATAACCTAAGTTATAACCTAAACCAAGTAACTAAGAAGCCCTGATAGAATGTGTCCCCACCACTGACAATGAAAACTCTGTGATTATCATAATCCTTAATAAATAGAAGCCATGGCTCTTTGGATTTTGAAACTAATTTTTTAAATATGAAAACAATATTCACATGGTCAATGACTTTCAGATCATTGAGGTTTTGTTGAGCATCCACCATGTTTAAGGCAATGTCTTCAGGCAGGAGTGTACAAAAAGGAACAGGACTTGTATGAGGAACTTGTGTTCTAAAATGAGCCTAGCATCATTTGGAATTTTCCTTCTTTTTCTCTGCTTTACAATAGTTTATATGGCTTCAATATTGTTTTTTTCCTTAAAAATTTTAAAGAACTAACTCAAAAACTATGTGGTCTTGGACATATATTTGATGATGAATATCTATTTCTCTATTTCTACCATTGGACATATAGTTGGTGATAATTATCCAGTATTTAGCCATTAAAGTAATTTCACATTTCCAATATTATAAAAAATGAAGTTGCTACAATTGATTGAAAACAAATTAGAAATAAAAAAAAACATAAATCCACAAAATGAAATTAGAAAGTTTCAAAAATATAAAGACAGATCTTTATAAGAGGCATGCAGTGTGGCTGCAAACTCTCCAGTGACCATGCTCCATTCGGGTTTGGAATCAAGAAAACATTGCAGTCATTTCTCTAGCAAGAGCAGCTATTAGTTATATAAAGCAGAGCCTATATAAAATCTTATGAGGGATTTAAAATTTTTTAAATAGAGGCACCTATGTCTATCTGATTCATATTTCTGTACCTTCAATCTGTGAATATTGTTGTTTCAGAGATTGCCAATTGCCTTGGCCAATATCCATTCCCTTTTCCATCTATATAAATATGCATCATGATCAAATATGTGGGCCACCCAGCTAACTATGACATTTTCAGTCTCCATTCTTGCCAGATAGGGTCACATGACAGATTCTGGTCAATGGTATATGAGCAGAATTGAAATGTGCAACCTCTGAATCATGCCTTAAAATAAAGTGCTTCTTTCACCACTCTTATGGGCTATAAGGTGGGCACTGTGACTAATTTCAACCAGGCTGATGAGGTAATAGCCTAGGGATGTCAGAGCCAAAGAAATGGAAAAGCTTTGTGTCTCTGACACCTGTGAGTATCTTGCCAAGCCTAAATCATCTGCCTAGAGAGTTTCATCACAGAGAAATCCATGTTTACCTTGTTTAAGCCGCTGTGCTTTAGGATATCTTGTCACCATGGCACAGCCTATATCCTATTATAATTCTGGAAGACAAATAAGAACTCCTTAGTTTTAATAAGATGGAGAATGTGGTCTCTTACAAAGTTACTAAGACATCCAGGCATGTTTTCCATAGCAGCCAATTAAGGGTCAATAGCATTTTAGAATTAGAAATACCAACAATTGGTTCCAGGCAACATTTCTGCTGACTTAGGTATATGCTAACTGCAATTATTATTTAGTACAACAGAACAGAAATTACATGGTGACAATAATGTTTATTTTATGCTTGTCCAGAAATGTTTGCCATCTATTGATTACAATAGACAGTACTATTTAAAATTTTGTTAATTTGAAGAAAATCACAGGCATTCCTCCACCCATCCCCTTCTAGATCCCCCTCAACAGCTTGCTGGGAGTATTTTTTACCATGTATCTAAATTTTAGAAAAGAAAAACTTTTGACAGCACAGGTGTTATAGACTTGATTAACAGTGTATTGCAAAGGCCTTCTCAGGAGGCACAAGCTTCTTAGTGGAAAAGCATTTTCTAACCATTGTTGCTCTACATCAGACGTGGACAGATCTTTGGGATGGAACACTGCAAAGCGGTTTATTACTATAAAGTAAGCCACAGCATAAGTATGGGAGGTAGTGTTAATGTACTTTCTTTGCTTCTGCTTTGACTTCTCGATTTCTTATAATGGTGTGATCTACAATTCTTTGCAACACTCTCTTTCACTTTCAGTGTATCATCCCAGTAAATTTTGTTAAATCTTAGCCACTACTGAATGAGATTTCATACCCTCAAAACAGCCACTGCTCTCCTTCTGATAATCTTCATTTAAAAAGTCTTTTTAGGAACCCTACTTCAAAAAGACACCTACAGCCCAGTGTTCATAGCAGCACCATTTACAATAGCCAAGACATGGAAACAGCTTAAGTGTCCACAGACAGATGACTGGATAAAGAAGATATGGTATATTTATACAATGGAATACTATTCAGCCATAAAAAACAACAACATAATGCCATTTGCAGCAACATGGATGTCCCTGGAGAATGTCATTCTAAGAGAAGTAAGCCAGAAAAAGAAAGAAAAATAACATATGAGATCGCTCATATGTGGAATCTAAAAAAAAAAGAACGTAAATACAAAACAGAAACAGACTCATAGACATAGAATACAAACTTGTGGTTGCCAAGGGGGAGGGGAGTGGGAAGGGACAGACTGAGAGTCGAAATTTGTAGACACTGACAGGCATATGTAGAATAGATAAACAAGATTATACTGTATAGCACAGGGAAATATATACAAGATTTTGTGGTAGCTCACAGAGAAAAAGAATGTGACAATGAACATATGTATGTTCATGTATAACTGAAAAATTATGCTCTACACTGGAAATTGACACAACATTGTAAACTGACTAAAACTCAATAAAAAAATGTTAAAACAAACAAACAAAAGTCTTCTCTTCTAGGTTTTCTTTATTTAAATTGTAACTGTCTTTCCTTTGAAGCTCTTCACTTGCAGGATGATTTCAGCTTCTTTCAGGAAAAAATAACAACAACAGCAACAATAATAATAATAAATAATAAAAATTATCTAGCGAAAGAGGTTCTATGGTTTTATATAATAGCTTAGCATTTCTGTGGCTTCTGAGAACAGTCTTCCAGTCTCTTGATACTAAAATCCCTCTAAGATCCACATTTACTTTCCTTTCACAGCCTCCACTGGTACGTGGGATGCTGCATAATACTGGAATTTGAGGCAGGATTTCTGATGGGTTAGACTGAAGTGTGACAGGGACAGCTATAGTATCTGGGAATACTTGCGACAGGCTTCAGGCTCTGAAGAAAATACTGTGAGCGTATCACAAGGGAGCTGCCCCTTAGTGGATTCCATCAGAGAATTTCTGGTTATATCTATTATTTCAAAAGCAGACCTCCTCCTCCACTCCCTTCTCTTAGTCAGATTTGAATTCTTGCGTGTTCTGGAGCTGATAATATTCATGGTAATCTATAGTACTGGGTCTGGTCCAGACACCTAGGAATTAATTTAGAGGTCCCTGCCCAAAAAGGAAAGAGGTTTTGTCTAGAAAAAAATTTCCTTCAGTCAGGCGGAAAAAACACAGGGAAAACTAACACAATCTACTAAAGCTACCCCTGCCTAGACTTAGGTGTGTCTCAGACAAGCAAGCATGTGGTCTCATAAAAGGTTTCCAGGTTTCCGAGTGGAAGTGCTGTGAATCATCTCATACATAAGCGAGCCAGCTAATTCCCCGTGGCTCAAGACATCCTCTCATTGATTTATCATGATTCTGCGGCAGGGCCCACTAAATTGCTGAGGGTGTACAGTGAACTCGGAGAGCTTAAAGAAATCTGCCTCATGGACGAATCACATTTTTTTAATAAAAATATTTTTCATGCTCAAAATTTTACCTTTTTCTTCCCACCTGATATTAAAAATGTGTGCCTGAGAGTTCCAAATATCCTTTGAATCATTTATTATGCACTTTCATTTTCATAAGCATCAATATTTAGAGAAATTAGTAATCTCCAGGGTGATTTCTTTGAAAACAGTGCTTTACCCCTTCATTCATTACTTTTTCTTTCTACCGACCCCCCAACCCCCCCAACATTCCTCTTTCCTCACTTCAATTTTTTCCCTTTAGAGAGCTAGCCAGATCGCCCTCTAATTCTGTGCTAAAGCTCCTTGCTTTTGCCTGACCTGGCCTGGTTTTCTGCATGACCATGAAAGTGAATAGCCCTGCTATTCTAAGGCTGTGACTGAATGTCATAGCATGTAATTCTCATACGCCAAACCTGATCCCCAAATCCATAGCACATACACCATTTGAAACAAATCTGCCAAATTAGTTTTGCTACTGTCATATGCTTTTATATATTTAGGTCCTGGGAAACCTTGCAATTAACTTAAGGAAATAGTATAAACCACCAAAGCCACATCAAAATTTGCAAGTTGGATAGAGCATCTCAAAAATCTGATTTAATGAAATGAAAGCATGGACTAATAGAAAGAAGGTTTGCCAATGAAAAAACAATGCTTTTTTAATTCATGAATGAATAACACTGTAACTTTTTAAAAATATTAACATTTTAACAGTTCTCTTAATGTCTCAGTTATTATTAATAAGTATAAAAATCATATTTATTATTTAGTAAGTATAAAATAATTTAAGTGTAAAAAATCAAAATCTTTTTTATTCTTCTAAGTGGTATATTTTATTAGTTTGAAAGACTATTAACTAGGTAATGAATATGCAAATTTCAACTTCTATAGCATCTTTCAGCCTAAGATCTAATAGTTGTGGCTGCTTAATTTTTTTCTACTTAGCATTCAGCTTTGAATGACATCTATGTGGATTTGAAAGCATTATTTTTGCCTTTACAAAACCCTAGAATCCTCCCTTGCAATCACAGGATGGCTGCACTCTCTAAATAATTCCCTGTTTTCTAAAGGAGATATTGCTTCAGGCTGTAGGATCTTCACATTGAACAAGGCACAAAGAGAAACGGACCCTATGTCGAGGCCGTTCTATTCAATCATTCATTTTCAAGAAGGACAGAGAAGACAGGCAGAGAGGGAGTAAAAACATAAGCAAGCAAAGTACATTTGCTTCATTTTCTGTTTAGGAACGTACACACGGGATTACTTTCTTACAGCACACCTTTATCTGTGGCCTAACATTTTAAAAGCTCAATAATAAAAGAATTAGACAAATTGTGAAGCTTTTATTTTGTCAATATGTCACAATTAACCTAGCCTCCAGAAATATAAGCATAAATAAGCTAAAGGAAAAAGATCATTTTTTAACTTTCGGTACAATTATGTGAGCAAGATTTTTGTTGTGCATTTATACACTAAAATAAGATATCGAAACTCTTCATAATATTTAAAAAGAATGTACTATTTTTAAGAAAGTAGCCCCAAAGACTTCCATTAAAGTCTCTTAATTGAGTAGAGCATACCAAAATTATTGGTGAAAGGAAGTTGTAGCATTATTGCAAAGTGTGGAAAGTCAAAGACTATTCATTTTAATCATTCAAACATTGATATATATCAAAGCTATCCTACCTATTAATATAATAAATATTAAATACATCAAATAAATATTAAGTATATTATTTCTATCAATATCTATCAGTTGTATAGTATTAACTGTCTATATTAGAATTCAATTAATCCTGCCTTTAGTGTCTTCTGAGTGGGGAAACCAAAAACCCCTCAAAATAAAAAAGTGTTTTTCCCAGACTTCAGATATTTGAGCTACCAAATTGACACCACTTTGTATACATGATTTACATATTAAGTGTTAGAAATTACAATTATGTGATTGATCAAAATATAGTTTTCATTCAATATAACTCAATTTAATTGAAAAACAAAATAAGATCCAGTCTCCAATGTTAATTATAATTCAAAAAATCCCTCCCATTAGAAGATTTCTAGATTATACAGAATAGTGAGGTCAGTATACAGTTTGTAGAGGTGTCTAACCTTTATCATAAAGCTTACTAATAAGAAATACAGTGGACATACTGATTCGAGAGCAGGTCTGTATGGAGACCAGAAATGTGAGAATACAAAATGCTACATGTGAAGTCAGCTCCCTGTGTGGGCTGGGTTCAGCATCCACAGATTCAACCAACCACAAATTGAAAATACTCAAAAAAATTTCCAGGGAGTTCCAAAAAGCAAAATTTGGATTTGTCCTGGGCTGAAAAATAGTCATATAGCACTTACATTGTATTTACAACTATTTACATAGCACTTACATTGTATTAGGTATAATAAATAATCTAGAAATGATTTAAATCATATGGGAGGATGTGTGTATATTACATGCAAATACTATGTCATTTTATATAAGGGACTTGAGCATCTGGGGATCTTAGTATCCAGAGAGGGTCTTGGAATCAATCCTCCACAGGTACCGAGAGACTACTGTATTTCCTCAAAGTGAGAGCTCAAATAAAAATCACTATTTAAAATCAAATTTTGAAATTATATTTTAAAAACCAAGACTCCCTAATATATTGAAACTATGATTTAACTTTTGAAAGATAGATTACACATCATTCTTAAGGACTGTGTCCATGAATTCTATTCTAGTATGTTAAAGAAATGCTCACCAAATTTCTATGATATTGCTCTTAGTTAGAATTGTATTCATAAATGGGCTTCTAGTAGATATGGAAGGGGTATTGAAATTCATTTCAGCACATTAGCAACACGAAGTGACAATAGGAAATTATTATTAAATGGCAACTAAAGTAATATTGGATGCCCTACTCATTTAGAGTGGTGTTTTCATTACAAGGAAAAGAAAGAAGCTGAGGATGGCATGACTGTCAGATTAACCCATGCTCAGATAAGGAATAAAAGGAAGAAGAAAGGAAGGATAGAAGGTTCCTCCTTGAAAAACTAGTTCTGGAGCAGAGTGGGATTCCCAGGGTCCTAGATGTCTCACTGTTCAGCAACAATAGTAATTCATCTAATTCCTCCAGGAAGAAGAGAGCAGGTAAGACTGTCTTCCTTATTTGCTCCACCTTTGTCACAGTAACACACATTTACATTGGTGATTTGCCTTAAATATTTTTTTTAATTGAAGTACAGTCAATTACAATGTGTCAGTTTCTGGTGTGCAGCACAATGTTCCAGTCATGCATATACGTACATATATTCATTTTCATATTCTTTTTCATTAAAGGTTATTACAAGATATTGAACATAGTTCCCTGCGCTATACAGCAGAAACTTTTTAAAATCTATTTTTATACATAGTGGCTAACATTTGTAAATCTCAAACTCCCAAATTTATCCCTTCCCACCCGCTTTCCAGGTAACCATAAGATTGTTTACTACGTCTGCAAGTCTGTTTCTGTTTTGTAGATGAGTTCATAGTGTCCTTGTTTTCCTTTTTTTTTTAGATTCCACATATGAGTGATATCATATGGTATTTTTCTTTCTTCTTCTGGCTTATTCCACTTAGAATGATGATCTCTAGGTCCATCCATGTTGCTGCAAAAGGCATTATTTTATTTTTTATAGCTGAGTAGTATTCCATTGTATAAATATACCACATCTTTATCGAGTCATCTGTCGATGGACATTTAGGTTGCTTCCATGTCTTGGCTGTTGTATACAGTGCTGCTATGAACATTGGGGTGCATGTGTCTAAATATGTTTTAATTTTAAGACTTTACTGCTCACTTTACTCTTCTACCCTACATCCTGAAAGGCATGTGGAAAGCAACATTTTAAAATAAGGATACCTAGGCTGATGTTGCTTCAGATCAAAATTGAATGAAAGGGATCAAATTCACCTTTCCATCTGAAACAGATAAACTCCATACAAAATAAGTAAACAACGGTTAGCAAGAGCGTGAACATCAGAAAATGAAGGAGGATGATCCTTGAGCAATTAGAAGCAAATGAAGTGAGATCTACAAATGTCTCAGCCCCATGACTTGGAGAGTCTCCAGGCCATGACACAAGAAGGATGAGATGGGGTGGAGCCCAGAGCAGACCACGCTGAGGAGATGGACCTGCAAGTCTAAGTAGATCAAAGTGCCTGGATTTTCAGGACAGATGCTGGAGAGGAGAGAGCTACACAAGAGAGAAATCCAGACTTCTGCAGACGGACCCCTTGAGTAGTCAGCAATGCACTGATCAGTATGTACATTTGAGGAAATATCTGAGGTGAGGGAAAGAATCACTGGAAAGGATTAGAGGCAATTGTGCCCAGTTCACACCTGGGAGAATAGTGCCCGTTGCCACGAGCCAGATTGGAAAATCTCAAGCTATACAGAGCATGGAGTAGAGTGCAGAGAGGGTCTTGCCTTAGAAATGGGGAATAATCAGGCCTAGTCTGAGCCCTGCTCCACTCTCACCTAACAAATCTTAAAAGCAAGACTCAAAAAAGGATCAAAACATTTCTAAGGAATTTGAATACATCCCAGAACAAAGGTCAAGAATCCTTATAAAAATACATCCAGAACACTACAAGGTAAAACTTGAAATGCCTAGTATCCAATTAAAAATTACCAGGCACACAAAGAAGCAGGAAAATATGAGCAATGAGAAGGAGACAAACCAATTACTTGAAACTGACCCAGAACTGACAGACATGAGACTTATAGGCCAAGGACATAAAAAAGTAATGGCTCTATCCCTTATTTTCAAAATTGAAGCAGAGACACTGATGATATATTGAAAAACAAAAAACACTAATTGAAATTTTAGAGATGAAAACTACAAGATCTGAGCTTAAAAATACACTGAATGTGATGCCAGATTTTTGAAGACTTAAGTTTCCCTGCTCTAATATTCACTAGCTATAATAACTTTTTTTAACCTAGTTTACTACTCTGTAAAACAAAACTAATAAAACCTGGTTAAAGTATCATTGCAAACATAAAAATGAGAGATAATAAAATGTTATGGTAAAACACTTAGCATGATGCCTGGCACACTGTAAACATGCGATAAATATTTATTATGTTACTCCCCTGCTCAGATTCATTTCTAGTTCCCTAATGCTTGAGGAGTTAAGTCCAAACTTTCTAGATTGATATTCAAGATCCTGTACAATCCGGCTTCAGTCTTTGTCCAGCCTGATTTCTATGTTAGTTTATGCAGTTATGTTTTAGTCAAGCTAAAATTCACCATTCTCTTTATATATCCCATAATTCTTCACCTCATTGCCTGTTATGGGCTCAATTGTTTTCCCCAAAAAATGTACGTTGAAGTCCTAACTCCATTACCTAAAACTGTGACCATATTTAGAGATAAGGTAATGACAGAGATCATTCAGTTAAAATGAGGTCATTAGGGTGAACCCTAATCCAATACAACTGGGATCTTAGAAAGAAGAGAAAATTCAGACACTGACACATCCAGGGGGAGGACAACCACATAAGTCAAGGAGAGAGCCCCGAAACAAATCCTTTCTTCATGGCCCTCTGAAGGAACCCACCCTGTCAACATTGTTATCTCAGAATTCTAGCCTTCAGAACCTTTAGAAAATAAATTGGTATTGTTTAAGCTCCTTAATCTGTGGTACTTGTTACAGAAGCCCCAGCAAACTAATACGCTGCCTTATTCATTCACACTTTCCACTCTGCCCTTGTGCACGTATCCACACTATGAACTTTATTCAGATTTAGATGGTTTGTCAATTTCTCCATCAGCATGTATTTATTTCTTCTACTAAAATGTCATCCTTTTCTCCTCAGGAATCCTGTAGTATAATCTATATTCTGATGGCTCTTACCTTTTCCACATTTTGAATTATTAATTATATGCCCTATGGCTCCAACTGGACTGGTATTTCCTACAGAGTGGAATCTATTTCTGATTCCTTCTTATTTCCCCCTAGAATCTAGCAGCTCTAGTATGTGGTATGATCTCCGTTAAGATATTCTTGATGAGTTAAAGCACAAGTCATATGTCAAAGGACAACTCATATAGGTATGTACCTGGAAGAGTGTATACTGGATAATTTTAAATTGTCTCCCTTACCAGAGAGTAAGCCCCATGAACACAGGAGATTTTATCTGTCTAATGAAAGTGTTCATTCAGCTTTCTAAAAAACCTATACATACAGTAATGGGCTAGTTTCTTACATGCATTAGGCAAAATAATACATTTTTTTAACAACTTTAAAAGGAAAAATAATTTTGTGATTTTTGATGCTAATTGTACTTCTTTTTTCAGAACTAGTAACTCTAGGTATAATTTGTCTGCTTTCAGGCAATAATCCTGCCAGTGCAGTGAAAGCGCTCATTTTGAAGCCTCCTCTGATGTACGATACTCTCTTTTCTCAAAGCTTCTGTATTTTGGTCCATCACCTCAAACATCACCACCACTTCCATGCTGACCCAGAGCCATGCCCTACCTTCTGTTTTCCTTCACCCCTAGAGCTAACTTATGTGTATTTCTTCTTCCCCAAATCAACAGAGAATGGTAATGGTAGTAATTCTTAATTACTTAATCAAAAATGGGGAGGACAGGGAGAAAGAAGTTTTTCAAGATTTACCTTTAATTGCCCACTCTATAAAAACTTTCTTCACTTGACACATGTAGAATTCTTTTTTATAAATTTTTTTACTTTAAAAAAATTTTATTTATTTATCATTTATTGAGGGGGTAATTAGGCTTATTTATTTATTTACTTTAACGGTACTGGGGACTGAACCCAGGACCTCACGCATGCTAAGCAGGCACTCTACCATTGAGCTATACCCTCCCTCCTGACACATGTAGAATTCTTGTCTTCATGCTTTTTGTCTGGTTCCTCTGTGGGGGCATAATATATCAAACGTAACACTTTATCACAGGCAATATTAGTCATGTTTCACCTCTCCTTACTAAATTCTAAGCCCAATAATTACAAGAAAAATATCTCATGAATTTTTTGTATGTGTGTCCCCAATATGTCTGACACTTAAGCTCTTCTCGCGTAGAAGTGTGCTAGCAGCTCAGGATGAAATATTTCACCAGAGAAGTCTGGATGCTGTGGGATTTACTGTTTATTATTATTATTATTATTATTATTATTATTATTATTATTATTATTATTATTATTATTATTATTATTATTTATTTTTATTATTATCATTACAATTACTACTACTATTCATTATTATTGTTGTCCTTGTTTTTCATTCTTTATTTTTTGGTCAAGTATTCCAAGAGACGATTCACAGCTAGTGGTGGTGACAGTGACAGCTGCTGCTGCTGCTGCTTTTTCTTTCTCTTCCTGTATTATTATTATTATTATTATTATTATTATTATTATTATTATTATTATTAATTCTTTTGCTGCTGTTATTATTATTATTATTCTCTATCAGGAAATCCAAATGCAGATTTACAAATGAATTTTGTAATTATAAGTGACATCAGTGCACTTAGTGTAGAATTTTAAAAAGTGAAAGATTTATTTTTATGAAATCCATGATCCTCTAGGTCTCATCGAGGTAGAATAAAGCTCACCAGAGTTCCCTGCCTTTTTACCTTGATTATTTGGATTTCAGGTGAAGGCATTTCCTTGTGGTTCACCCAGACCTCAGCTGTCTCGAGGGGTAGTTTCTCACTTTCTAATTTGCAGAGTGTGGTCTTATGGACATTTATGGGGGTTGCAATGGGCAAGTAAAGAATTTCCAAGGGTTTAAAATTGTAGGATCACCTTTCTCTGTATAATTAAATGCTCTACATTTCTGAATATTTTATAGCTATCTGTAATTATAAATTAGTGCCCTCTCCACAGGGAGGCCACCATAATGGGGCTTCTGAAAAGAAAGCTACTGTCATCACTGGGAGCAACTGGCTGTAGGACCTGGGGAGCATGGGCCTAGAGTTCAGCAGATCCAAAGGACTGGGTAATGTCTCTGGGACTGAAAATAATACCTAATTGTGCACAGAGAAATATGAGCTCCTAACCGAAGAAATCATTCAAAAAAGATGTAAGCACAAGTAGGTAAGTGCTAGGCAGAATCCAAAAAGTCAGGGTAAACATTCAGTGAAGATCCAGACAGCAAGACACAAGTGGACTTTCATAGCAAAATGGATCAGATGTACAACAAGTACAAGACATGGCATAATTCTGCATGTCAGTTACTGGAAAATGATAGTAGGAAGGTGTAAGCACAGAGACTGGCAACTGTCACATCAAGTTAAAGTAGGACCAACTATAAAATACTCCTGTTGATGATGAAGTGGCTCCTGATACAAAGCTTCCTTAATTTTTCCTTGTTTCTTTTGTTAGATTCACCATTGCTTGAAATGAAAATCTGATACATAGGTTGATCTTAGGCTGATACAGGCTCAGGAAATGTAGATATAAGTTGCTGAAGTGAAATGAATGCATAGGAGACAGCAGAAAAAAATCAAGATTTGACTCAGACTTATCTGAGAGAACCTGCTGGTACTTTGCCCAAAATCCCTTTGCTGGGCCAATGCATATATCACCAGCAGCTGTGAGTGTGGACAGTTATGTGGTACAACTGTACCTTTCTCCAGAAAATTGTCTTTGGCTGGCAAAAACTGTCTCACTAGAAGATGCCTGAGAACTTCAGCACCCTCTAAAGAAGACATAAAATAGCCACTGTCTAGATGATACAGGGATGCAAAATTGCAGCCCCCAAGACACTTACTTCAAGAGCTCCGCATGAGATCAGGGGAGCTGATCTAGAGTTTAGTGAAAACCCCAGTTTTGTTGAGCTTCTTGTCCTGCCACATCCTGCTTCTGTTCATTTCTTTGTAGGTTTCTTCTGAGAGCACTCCAGGAAGGCATGCACCAAAATACTTGTCTCAGGCTCTGTCTCTCAAGAAGCTGATTTACAGATGTTTACTCACAAAATTAAAAAAAAATTAGATGTGGTGTGGGTTCTGAATTTAGAGAGGAATAGAATGAGCCCCCTTATTGCACCAGGCATTGCTGTGTGACCTCTCTGAGTCTCAGTTTCCTTATCACTAACATGGGAATAATAACATTAACTTCATTACAAAGTTTTGGGGAGAATTGTTAATAATCATTATGCTAATTATAATAGTCTGCATTTATGTGTTAAAAACCGCATTATTATATTTCACTTATCCATTCATTTATAACCTCTTATATATACATACACATATATATAAACTCCTTTAAAAAAATAAACATATGTTAATTGACAGTTAAATTCAGTGACTTCTCTATGGTGGATTAAATGGACATAGAAGGAAGAAAATGAGACCCAGAGTTCAGAAACAAATTATTATTTTTCCCAGAGGTCTTAAACAGATATTTAAAACATTAGTACCTAAGAGATGAATGAGCTATTCTATAGGGTAGGCAATATTTCAGTATCTTTATTTTACTATAAAATAATTTTCTTAAACAATTGTGGATTAATGGAGGTAGATCTCATATTTTACCAAACAAAGGTAGGATGGAAAATTAAGTGGAAAATCTGCAGAAGCCATATCAGTTACCTATTGTTGGCTAGCATATTACCCCCAAACTTAACACATTTAAACAACACTTATTACCTTGTGAGTCAAGAATCTTGCTGAGGCTTAGTTGGGGGTTGATGGCTTAGTCTTTCAGAAGTCTGCAGTCAAGGTGTCACCTGGGGCTGCAGTTGTCTCAGCCCCAGCCACTCAGGTGGCTGTCCACAGGTCTCAGGTCTTTGCCTGCTGAAGTCTGGAAGTATCGGCTCCTGCCCTGTGGCCATCTCCATAGGGCTCCTCACATCATGGCAGCTGGTTTCCCCAGAGCACAGATTCTGCCCAAGACAGGAGCCACAACCTTTTTAAAAACTTAATCTTTGAATTGACATCCCATTGTTTCTGCTATAATGAACTCATTGGAATTAAGCCACCAAACCCAGGCTAACTTAGGGCAAAGGATTACTTAAGGATGTGACAATGAGGAGTCAGGGATCATTTGGGGCCTTCTTAGAGTCTGCCTTCCATAGCCAGTATCTGCTTACAACCCTCAATGTTAACAGACACATTTCATTTTCCTCTCAAACATCCCAAAGGAGTTCATTTTCTTCTCTGATGTTTGGACATCATGAATGAATGAAAACCAGTGGAACCCAAGGGTAAGGGATGGATAACTCTGACACTACAGTTGGGTTTCAAACCTCACAGTGGACTAAATGGGGCATATCCATGTCATCTCAGAATGGCATTAATTCCCTAATGGATAGAATAGCAAGATTCATGTCTTTATCTAATGTTTCCTGGTATCTATAAAACTTTGTGTTTTCTGTTTCTTTTTTTTTCTCTTTGTTTTCCCTCAATTATATCTTAATTTTGATTCTTTATTCTTTGACCTTCAATGGAGGTCATTTACCATACATCATCACTATACAGGTAAATTGGGCAGATGGAAAGCTTTACAAAAGGTCTTGGTCTCTGCTAGATACGGCTTCTAATGAGAGGAATTAAGGAGGAATTATTCCTTTGTCTGATTTTTTAACCTAGCTAAATATAGCCATTTTCGTCTGAGGTCACTAAAACCTTCTGCAGATTGGATTTCTTTAGGCACACTCTGGGTATACACACTTCAGAAATAAATTTAGTCATGACAGAACCTACTGTTATTAAAAGACTAAAATATGTATTTTGTAGTTTATTCCGGAGAAGGTTCGGCTGTTCCTGTGAGCTAACTGTAGGTTAACATGAGGGCCTGGTCTTGTCTTTTCTCTTACATTTAAATCCCAATTCTAATGATTAAAGACTATAAACATGTAAGCATCAGCTTTTAATGGTCTGAATAAGGTTGAATACAGAAAGTTCTGTAGTTAAATACAATTGTGTTACAAGGCTCAGTCTCTTTAATGTATCTTATTTGTCACGTGTAATTCATAGTTATCCTGGGAAAAAGGAATTAAAAGTGTAGAATTTTAACATCATATTATGGTTTCTCCATTTTCCTATTTTTTTACTCTAAAACATCAAGTTCCATTTTGCTGCCATTTTTCTTCCTTTAATGACCTTCATTAAATTCTAAAACTCTCACCCCCAACCTGTGAAAATGTAATGATAAAATAAACCAGTAGCAAAATTGAATGGAATCCAGTTCTAAAATCCCTTGCTTCACTCAGCTGCTTCTTAGATACCTGAAATGTGCTTCTTAATTTAGAAAGAAAAATTGCAGTGAGGCTGCAATCCTGCATTTCAGAGACAAGGGAGCAGGAAATGATTTGCAGTTGATTGAAAGGTGCTGTTTGCACTTAGGATTTCCTGAGCTTTCCAATTTTAACCTTGGAGCTTACCTATCTTTGATTTTAAGAATTAGATCCAATCCATATTCTGGATATCTCCTCACTTTTGAGGTGCATCTTGGCTGCGGATAAAAAAAAAAAAAAAATGAAGGCTGCATGCTCAGTCCTAATAGAGGAAAGAGCAAAACAGAATGCGGTGGAAATAAGTGGATGCTACATTTAGCTTTTCTTTGAGCCAAGGACAAGGAGCTGACTTCTCCTTTAATTTAACCCTTGGATTGTCACAAAGAAACAAGGAGCTCTGGAGAAGATTCTATTGCATTTGCCATTTCCAGCAGAAAACTAAAGTTATGAGATGAGAAAACATGTTTTTAAATTTTCACTGCAAGATGCTGTGAGTAAATATGGTAGAGTTGAGTGTAAAATATTTATGCATATATACATATTTTTGTATGGGTAAATGCAAATAAAGTGAAAAGCAAGGTGTAAATCTCATTCTTTTCCTAAAATGTAGGATAATGGGTTTGTTTTCTAGGTTAAGTTATGCCTTGTCTTCTAAAAATAAACTTTATCATTCTTTGTTTAAAAGGACAGTCTGGGAAAACTGATTCTTTTCTTGTCCAAGAGACTACTATTAACAATTCTTATTCAAGGCCTCCTGTATCTGAGTTCTGAATTAACTAGCATATATACCTAGCAAGCTCTCAGTTTAGATTGGTTAAGTAACTGAACAAAGCAATGAAAGAAGAAAGGAAGAAAACAAAAGAGAGATTGAGATAAAGATAGAGATATAGATAAATATACAGAGAGAGAGAGGTGGAGGGGGATGTAAATGACACAAAACGCTTTATCAGCTGGGTATCACATCTACAAAAGCTTTCTTCACTTGACTTCCAGGAATACTGCGTTTCTCTTTTGCCTCTTGCTTCACTAGTTATGCCTTTTCGCTCTCCTCTGAGGGTTTCTTTCCCTCTCTCTAATTTCTAAATACTGGAATGCAGTGGGGCTTAGTCCTCAGTTACTGATTTTTCTCTATGTATTGCCAGTTCCTAAGACCTTTCTTCAAATTTCATGACCTTATTATACCAATAATCCAATCCACCCATATATCTCTAAACCAAAGTGCTTTCCTAAACCCTGAATTTATATTTTTAACTTTCAACCTGATCCCCTATATAGACATCACATGGCCACATCAATGTCAACTTTCACTAAACAGAACTCTTGATGGGTATGCCCTCCCTTCTAATCTCTTCCTTCTTCAATCTTCCCCATATCTGCCAATGATATTGCCTTTACTCAGTTTTTCAAACTCATGAAGACTTTTAAAATTTTTTTCCTTTTACTATACTAGTCATCCAACCCTTTCACATGCCCTGTTAGTTCTGCATTCAAAGGAGATCCCAAATCTCATCATTTTTACCTTATTCGTGGCTGTTACAGAGCGTTCAACTGGCTCTTCTCTCTCCTAGATAACTGGAATTGTCTGACAGTATTCCCGCTTCACTTTTTGCCCCTTGTTTCAGAGTCCAACTAGACAAAACAAATCACCCTAGAGAATTTCCCACCTATAGGCTAAGGTTCAAAAAGAGGAAGCATAACTAGAACCCAAAAGTATGTTCACTGCTGAAGCAGAAACACTGTAATTCACTCAGATCATAACCAGTGATGAGGCACAGAAAAAGATTTTTAAAATGACCTGGCTTCTCTCTTCCCTCCACCTGCTATTGTCTGGCCCAGCTATTTCATAAGGAAGCCTAGAAAATACAGTACCAAGGGTCCATCCCATTCCTCCAATGATACAGAACAAAACTTTCTGAAAGAAGAACATGGATATGAAAGCAACTGGGCTGAGGAACAATGAGCTCTGTCTCCTCTCTCCACCCCACTCATAGCTTAGTGTCCTTAAAAAGCAAGAGTGAACTGTAGGAAATAGTATACATATCATGCCAAGTGCCTAGGCTCAAACTTCCAGTGCTTTACATCATGTTCTAAATAAAATAAAATGTTCTTACCGTGACCTATTGTGCCTCACACGAGCTAGCCACCATCTACGCCTCTAATTTCTTCCTAATGCTTTCTTTTTCCTCACCTCATTTCAGCGCATAGCTTTTCTTGCATGTCTTTGAATATGCCTAGCAAAGCTTCTTCCCCAAGGGCTTTCCCATCTGTTTGATAGATGGTTTCCCTCATTGACTAGGTTTGTTTCCCAGCTCTAGTCAGGCCTGTGCTTAGATGTCCCCTCTGCAGAGAAGCCTTCCCTGATCACTCATCTGCAAGACTGACTCCCCCATCAATTAATGTCCCCTTGCCTGGCCTTATTTATCACTACCTCACACTACATAGAATTCCTATTTGTTTATTGTTTTTCTTCCTTTCTAGAAGATAAGCTTTCTGTAAGTAAGGCTTCACTTGTTTACGAACATATCCCCCCAGTGCTTAGATCAGTGCCAAGCAAATAATAGGAAATCTATAGGTATTTGTTGAATAAAGGAATAGAAATAAATATGTATTATTATCTCTATATGAATTTTTTGTCTTGGGTTTCAAAATTGGTTGTTACTCAATAGTCTCTTTTGAAGTGAATTCTTTGGAGCTCAGAACACACATTAACAAACAGCTCTAGTGATGGTAAAGGGATAGATGGCTTTTCAGATTATTCTACTCAATGTGGCTACAGCAGCATCAACTCAAACCAAAATGAATGGAAAACCAAGTAAGCAGATTATTGGTACTTAAACAATATAAATTCTTGAGTATTAATCATTATAAAAAGTATATTTAACTAAAGGAAACATAAAATCTCACTATACGTACAATTTTGACATTAAAATTAATCTTATATGTCACCTAGCCAAAACTCTAAGCCAAAGAGGAAATTGCCTTTTTGAAACAAACCTATGAAAAGGTCATCCACTCTGTATGAACATTTTTAATGAGAAAAAGTAACTGCATCGTAAGGCACCATCCCTACCAGATAAATGTGAGCTAGTTCTACAATGTATATAACTCTAATGCAATGTTTTTCATCATCTCTTATCTGCCAATGTTTACAATTTTGTCTTCCGAATTTATGTTGGGTAAATATAACTGCCTTTTACATAACAGCTCATCAATTATTTGAGGGGAGCCATTAGTCCTTCCTAAAATTCTTCTTCTGTATGCTAAACATCCTAAACCTTTCAATCCATCCTCATATAGCTTGATTTTCAGACATCCTGATGGGTTAATCACTCTCCTCTGTATACACTCCAGCTTGACAATTACCAGTGCTAGATTTCTCTATCTATTTATCTATCTTTACCTATTTCTCTATCTAGCTGTCGGTGTATAACAAACCACCTCAACACCCAGTGGGCTTAAAAGAAAAACCAGTTTTTATCACTCATGAGTCTATGCATTATATCTTTTTTCTGGTCTCAGCTTGGCTTATTCCTAACCCCCGGACAGCTGTTGGTCAGGTAGACAGTTTTGGTGGTGTTGGCTGAGCTCCCTCACTTGTACGTCCGCTATTGGAAGACAGGTATGGGAAGCCTCAACTAAGGCAACCGGCCTCTCTTCCACATGGTCTTCATCTCCGAGCAGGCTGGCTCAGGTTTGCACAGACCACTGAGCTAGAAAAGCAGCACAAGGACAACAGAGACCCAAGCTCAGGACTGGCACTGTGCCATTCGACTGTAATCTGTTGGCCAAAACTTGTTAACAGTTCAGCTCAGAATCAAGGAATGGGAAAAAGACTCCACCTCTTCATGGAAGGAGCTGCAGTGTCGCATTGCAAAGGTGGTAGATAAATGGAGAGAAGAAACTAGAACTATTTTTGCAATCAATCTGCTACAATTTCCAACAGTTAGACTAAGCCTGTACTTAGTGTAGTAGAAAAGCAGAAATATCAAAAGGAGAGAGAGAGAGGGTAGAGATAATTTGGAAGAGTTTGGCATTTCGTATATTGTTTTCATTTATTGAAATTACTATCTTAGAACTAATTAGAATTTAGTTGGTTGTATCATGTTTATTTTACAAATTATTATTGATATTTATTTTGGGTGACATGGGGGAAGAAGGCCACCATAAATCTTTCAGTGCTTATGGCTAATTCAAGCTTTTAGTTGATGCCCTTTGACACTAAATTGCACAATCACCTGACCCAGAAACCAGCTTGAGGAAATTTTTGGTAGATCAAAGGACTGCAGGCTCTACTCCAACAAGACACCACCAACTATGCACGAAAACTGCATCACAGCCTGGTGCCAAACTCTGGCCTTCAGAGGGCAAGGACTGCTTTTTACTCCTTTTTTCCAAATCTCACAGACATTCCTCTTGTAGCCAAACTGTTGTGAATTTGTTAAGTTAATATTTGTGTTATAGCGCCCCAGGGTGTTGATGGTAAGGCAGGGTTCAATAAAAGACCACAAGGGAATAGAAATGGAGACATTTCTAACCCACAGGTCCTGGGGCACTTACACAGCATGCCTCCAGGGGTCAGGCATGGATGTCAGCCCAGTGCAGACAGAGAGAAGGCAGCAGGACTTTGGGCATATGCCTTTATTAGGATCTACAGGTGGAGTGCTTTGGGGTTCCCAAGCTAAGACTGGATTGATCAATTCAAATTTTAAAAAGGCAAAGTTTTAAAGCATTAAAAAAAAATTAAGGAAAAAAAAAATGGGGAAGGGTATAGTCCAGGGGTAGAGTGCATGCCTAGCATGCACAAGGTCCTGGGTTCAATCCCCAGTGCCTCCGTTAAAATAAATAAATAAATAGAGCTCATTATCTTCCCCTTGCCCTGAAAAAATTATTTTAAAAAGGCAGGGTTTTGGTAAACTTCCTGAGGAGTCTTATCTAAGGGGGCACAAGAAAGAGGCCCGGGAAGGCAGGGAGAGTGCTTGTCAGAAGTGCAGTTAAGGCGTCATATGAGGATATCATCATATCTAGAGTCGGGTCACATCTACTTGTGATTCTTGGGCTGTTTCCTAGGGCATGTGCTGGGGGGCGGAGGAGCTAGTGTCAGTTCAGGGCCCCTGCAGGCCCCTTGGCCACACAAAACGGATGCCATGGCAGTACTATTATGGAGAAGTTTAGCTAAACTGTCAACACAACTCTAACCTGAAACCATAGAGGTTAGGGAGAGAAATTCTAGGAAATGTTTAGTTTAGCTAAACTGACAAAATAGGAAAACAACCCAATCCACTTCTTTCAACCTGAGATATGTGTAAGTATCTCTTAACCAAACTTATTCCCCAAATAAAGATAAAAGCAAAGTCATGCTTCCAGCTAACATGAGGTAGGTAAACTTCATACCAAAAAAAACCACTAGCCTTCTCTCCAAAAAAAAGGATAAAAGTCCTCACGTCACTTTATCTCCATGTTTTTTCCCATCCAGCAGAGGCACATTTTAAATACTGGATATGGTTAAGCAGTATTAATACACTTAAGTTAAATTATAGGGGTTATGAAATTTATAAAGAATTGATGAACTCATGCACACATAGTCATAGAAAAACAAGGACAAGGTACTCATAAGTATTAGTGTGTAGCTGGTAGGTAAAACTTGGCACTTCTGTATTTCCTTTGCCCTCAGTGAGCTCCTCTGCAGGCTGTGATTTCTTGCCTAAGAGGATGACACAAACCTGCATTTCAGAAAGGTCTGGGCTTTAGCGGTCCTGCTCATATTGAGTACTTGTAGTTTTCCATTTCCTTTATCACAAAACATGGGGCACTAAGAGGGTACCCAAGGCATCTCCTCCATCCCAGGCATATGTCTTCCTACCCCAGAGTAGCAAATTGATTTTCCCTGAAGAGTCAGGATCAATTATTTCAGAGAGTACAGTATAATCCCCTTTGCCAGCGGATTCACTGTCATGAGAATTTGAAAGTGGCCAGGTGGCAGTCTCTCCCTCTAGTTTAATAAAGCAATGTGTCCCCTGGTGGGAGTATTCATTCCTTGGGAACTGAGACATACTGAGCAGCAGAGCCCAAAGACATGAGGGCAGGAAGTAAAACTGTCGCTAATAGTTCATCTCCTAGGGGTAAGAGTAAGAGAATTACCCCCACATTTTATTCCTTGCTTCCTGAGTTAATGAATGTTTGCTGTGGGACAAACAGCACTAAACACTGGTCACTAATTTACGACATATACCACATCCTGGGGGACATTATTCCAACCCCAGAAGCTGATGCGCCCATCTGGCCCAGTAACAGAATCTCCTAAAAGCTTTTTCACTATTTTGTCATGCTAGCTGCTTTGGAGTGATGGTGGCCATGGGAATCAATAAATTTCATAACCAGTTTCCAGATACATTAAATTTTCCTATCACCCTGAAAGTCATATCTTTACATGTTCCAGACACTTGAACTCTAGAAATTTCACCAGAACAGCAAACTATTGAATTTTTGTGGCATTTATCTCCTTCCCTCTGGTACACATGTAAATTATCAATGTGTCTAGAGAAGCTACTCCTTCCTTTTCACCGTGTCCAAGGAGAATTCTATCATTAATTTAATGAATTTGTGACATTCTGGAATGGAGAGCTCATCAAAGTATCTATGGACAAGATTATGATATGCAACTTGGAAGCTGATACTGCCTTAGTATAGAACAGTGAAGGTATATCTCTGGCTCGATCATGTGAAAGCAAACAGTTCCCAATAAAGAGATAGCATATGTAAATCAAGGTAACATTTGTTACATTAATTGATGCATTCCAGGTGCTGGAGATCATGTCTATTTGCTCCAGCATCAACATCACATCTGAAATGGTGGCTACAATTGAAGTCACCACCTGATTAGATTTTTAATAATCACTGTCATTCTGCAAGATCCTTCTGTGTTCCAAGTAGGCCAAATAGGTGAGTTGAATGGGGATATGATAAGAGTCACCATGTCACACTTCTTTCAGATTTTTGATAATGGTACTAATCTCTGAAAAACTTCCAGGATGCAACTTCTATTTGGTAGGTAGAGGCAGTCCTAGTGGCTTCCACATAGCCTTTCCTAACATAATGGCCTCTGAACTCACTTAAGAAAAAATAAAATAATTCCAGAAGGAATATCTGTGATGAAAGAAGAAATAGTAATTGAGCATGTCCATTCCAATATAATTTCTAGAACTGAAGAAATAATCAGAGGGTTACTTCAGGAACCCACTAAGCCCACTGTGAGATGAGATAGCACTTAACTAGAAGTTCATTAACCACCTGACCTCTGTAAGCCTTAACTCAGATTGATGGTCCACACTGATGGTTTGGGTCTTCAAAGTGTAATGACAGTTCAGAGCCAGTGTCCAAAAATATCACTAAATGCTTTTTAGATACTCTTCTCCAAAGCACAGTTATCATGGTAAATAGCTGCAGATCCTTTTGAGAAAACTATAAGGAAGATTCACAGCATACATTTCTGTTTGTTTGTTTTTAATTGAACTACAGTCAGTTACAATGTGTCAGTTTTTGGTGTACAGCACAATGTCCCAGTCATGCATATACATACATATATTCATTTTCATATTCTTTTTCATTAAAGGTTATTACAAGATATTGAACATAGTTCCCTGTCCTATACAGAAGAAACTTCTTGTTTATCTATTTTATATATATATAGTAGTTAATATTTGCAAATCTCACCTCACCATTTTTCTTCCCTTTGAAACTATACATGAATGACTATAAGCCTTGTCCTTGATAGATACTCAGTTACCTTCTATAAATCCCTCCACTAAATTTTATATTTTAATTTTAAAAATTATATTTATGCATATAATTTAAAATTTTCTATTGCTTATTTTTCATGGTTCCAGTTCTCTGCCAACGTTCTCAATATTGTCTTATATTTCATTTAATACATAAAGTACATTTATTTTAGCCTTAGACTTTCTCTGTATTTATTATCTGAATGCCCTGTGGATCTGTTCCTACTGTATGTTTTATTTATTTGTTTTAAATTGTGATTATGTTATCTTAAGTTTTTGTATGCCTGGTTATTTTTGATTGGGTATCTTCCATTGAATATTTTTAAATGTAAAAATAATTTCAGCTTTAGTTATTATTTTCCTCCATATGGTATTTGAGTTTCCTTATGGTAAATGGCTAAGGTAGTAAGGATTGAACCATATCAAATGAATAAAGTCTAAGGACATAATAATAACAAAAATACTTTCTCTGGTCAGCACTGAAGGTTTCTAGGGCACCAAAGCATCATTCTAAAATTGATCAGTAAGAAATATATATATATTTATCATTATTTTGTACATAAACTGTAATAAAAGCTAATCAAACAGTTTATTAAATGTTTTTAAAAAGAGAATTGTAGCTAACAAGTACTGGCAGAACATAAGAATTGAAAAATTACCATTTGTAGACTCTAATGAAATGATTATTTAAAAATTATTTTGCCAAAATTATTAAGATGAAATGCTGAAGGGGACATTTACAATAGAAGAAAAGATAAAAATTAATTTGTAAATTTGATTACACTAGGTATGTATCTCATGAACCCATGTTATAGGGAAGTCCACATAACCACACTTCAAGATGTACTGCTCCCTCAAATTTATATAATCTAATAAATCTCTAGATATAATTCTCATAAATCTAATGAATCTCTAGATATAATTAGTAGTTGAAAGACACTACTGACTAACTTAACAATCAGATAAACATAATACATATATATATATATATATATATATATATATATATATATATATATATATATATATATACACACACACACATATACAAGATCAGTGCAAGAAAAACCCCACAACGTAGAGGGATATTATGAAATTCAAAATATTAAAAACGTAAGAACAGAGAAAGTGTGGTAATTTTACCTTAATACATAAGTAAGTGGTTCCTATCTGATAAGTGGTTTTTATCTAGGAGTTATAGGTGTGATTCATTTGTATAATTTGGTTAGTGATATACTCTCACAAGAGGTAGGATATTTCTGTAAATTCAGCCATAATATCTAACATAAACTTTTTTCTGCACGGAGTTTTATGAATATATCTGATTGATTTGAAATTTTCAATTACTCCTAAAATTTTAGTTTCTAATTTCTTTGTCCCTTCTTTACCAGTCCTAATATCTTCATAAACATGTAAATTATTTGTAAATAATGCTTACATGCAGCAATTGCTGATATTAAAAGCTTAATGAGTTATATTTTTTAACTCAGTAGTTCCCTGTAAGTTAGTATAAGTAAGTGTTATATTTCTTCTTGTGAGTTTACATTGGAATGTAAACTCCAAAGCAAGGCACACTGAAATTTTTAAAGTTCTTTTTATCCTCAATGGAAATACACTGATGTTACACACTTCAAAGGCAGAAAAGTTCAATGGAGAGAATTTTATATTGATAGATCGAGAATAAAGGGCCAAAAAAAATCTCCTACAGCATCTCTGAAATCACCTGAGATTTCCTTGAAATTTTATTTCACTGAGTTGAAATTTAGGGAAATGTTTAGGTGCTTCTTCACTTCATTCCTGCCAGTAACCCTTTAAACACCCTAAGTTATTTTTGCATATAACCATCCATTTATGAGAAACGTGTATTTTTAGATGCCCATTCCAAGGCAAGAGACTACACTATTTGTGACAGGAAATACTAGTTTTTATGGCCTTAGGCCTAAAAGGAATTAGTGTATTCTAAATTTAGTAAATCAGATGAGGCTAAAATAAATATTACACATCACTTGTCTATTTATGTATTCATTCTAAAAGGAAAGTTTTCTTGGTAAAATATTTGTGAAGTAACTGTGTTAGCTGGATGGAGGATTTTTATCTGTGTATTCATTTAATTGTTTGCCTAACTATAATAGAAACGAGAGAACTAGGGACGGGTGAAAATGAGGGGGGAAGGTTGGGGTCTTCAATTTTGCACTAACCTTTAAGTAATAGTTCACCATTTTTTCCTTAAAGCCATCAGAGGACAAAAGAATATTACTCATTCTCTAGGAAAAAAAATAAAGCCTCATGAATCATTGAAGACAAAACTGGAGGGGTGGAGTTTTCTGAAAAGATCATTTTCAATAGACTAAACATGAGAAAAATTCTTGCCAAGCTTGTACATGGCAACTTCCTGTGTTCAGGCGAACTCAACAAGTAAGACATACAGAATGGTATGTGCACACCCATCACTGGTCAGAGTGCATGAGGGCTGAGCATGGCCTTCATGCCTTCATGTGATTGACAGCATCAGAAGGCACAGCTACCATCCTTAGATTCTCTGCACTGTGAGCTGCAATGCAAAAGCATCTCTGAATATAGTTCCTTGCTGCTTCGAGGCTTAGACCCTTCTGATTTGTATCTTAATTTAGAGTGTGCTTTTTGTCATAGGCACTGGTCCATGATTATGGAGGCTACACAAGAAAAATGCCTTTGAACATGCCAAGGTTTGGCACTTAACTAGAGGTGGCTGGGAAGACAAATAAAAATTCTGTTTTTTTTCACTCTTGAGTCTTCATCTTGAGGCTCTGCGGAAACAACGCATGGTCTTTCTGGAAAATGAATGCAAACTTCTGTCTTCTTCTTTCAATTAGTCAACCAGGATTTATGAAATTGATATTCATAATAAATGACCATTGTATATTGGTTCAAAAGTTATAAGGTATGTTCACACTTCTTTGTTATCTTTCTCTCAGTTCTACAGTGTAGATGTGGGATAAATAATTATGATCCTCATTTTTTAACAAAGGAGCAATTTCAGACTAAAGGAAATTTTTTTTTTAAATTTTGGGGGTTTTTTGTGGGGGGTGGGGAGGTAATTACATTCATTTATTTACTTAACCAGTCAAACAGCTGATCTGGGCTTCGTTGTAGCTGTCATCACAAAATATTTCACAATCTAGCGTAATCAGGTGGGGAATAGTGAGACAAAATGACTTTATGCCTACTAACAGATTTTTGTTTTTACCACTTGTAATCCACGTATCAGACACTGCTTGAAAGGAATATAATAAGAACAGCAATAAGCATGACTGGGACATTGTGCTGTACACCAGAAACTGACACGTTGTGATTGGTACTTCAATAAAAATTTTTTTTAAAAATAACAATAATAAAATTAATAACTAATTTTATTGAGTTTTTATTATGTTCCAGGCATTATACTAATCACTCTGCATGCCTCATTTCACTCAAGACTTGCAACAATCCCATAAGAGAGGAGCTATTATTATCACTATTTTAGAGATGAGAAAACATCCAAAACCTGTGTGGCTAAATACAAACAGTGATAACTCAGTCAAAAAGTGATCGAAAAGTCGATCTCTTAATGGAAAAAAATTAAAAATACCTTAGCCAAATTATTCTGTTTACATTCTCCTTTTATGTATTTCCAGGACTGTTAATTGTGTAAAAATATTTAATTCTGAAACAATTCTTTCAATAAATACAAAATACAAGTTCTAAATAAGACAAACATACTGTGTTGCAGATTAATGGCAATGCCTTTCTTTTCTAAAGGTATATAAAAATACTGGTGCATTTTATATTAGACAAAATGTGGTACTTGTAATCTACTAAACTTCTAGTATTTTAACACCAGCAAAGAAAATAAAAGATTCAGAAGAAAAATAAACTTTATCTCATATTCCACAGCTTATGATCTCCGAATATAATTGGGAGGTGAGCAAGTTAAATTCTGTAATTCTGTAAGTTCTAACATTTTAATCCTCATGGAACTTCAGTCTATAAATAAAGGAGTTGATAGAAGAAAGCAGAAATGCGTGTTTTGTTGAAAGAGGTAACCATCTGGCTGTTGCTTCCAACAAAAGAATATGAAACACCGTGAGTGCATGGGGTAGAAGGAGTTAGGTTTGGAGCACTGGACTCGAAGATCAGGCCACATGTTTCACCTAAATGAACATGAAATCCCAGAGAGTCACCAGAGAGTCACACCATTCTGCTCCAATATTCCTCCTTTGCAGCTTGTAAATAAATGTATTTTCACATGTAAAATATTATTTAATTTATGAGTTTATGGTGTCTGATGCTCTTATCAAAAAAAAAATCTACCTGCAAGTAGAACATTTTTATCTCTACATTCTCAAGACCTAGAATAACATTGGACTTACAGCAATGACTTAATAAATATTTGTGGATTTGAACTACATACTGCTGTTGTTCTCATTGACATGGTTACTGACCACCATCCAAAAATACAGATTTGCTGCTTCTCAACCACGGGCACAATCTCAAAAGTCTCACATCTTAGGCAGCACTGCAAGGGCTCCCAGGTGGCCAGATTCAGTTTAGAGTCATGATGATCCCTACCAAACTGGGGAGACCTTGGGCAATAATGTACTGCCTAAACCTCAATTTAATCTCTGTAAGTAGAGGTAATACATACCCCAGAAGAATACTTAAATCATTTGACTAAATAACACATACAAAACATTTAGCACACTATCCAATGAGTGGCAAGTATTCTGAAAGTTCTAGATATTTGTATTAATATTATTGTTATTACCATCAGTCAAGGCTCCAAGAGAAAACAAATTCAAATCAAGTGGTTCAAAGAAAGAGAAAATCATGAAGGACAATTTACAGAGATCTGGGGAGGATTCAGGAAGCCAGCAGGAGCTGCTGAGCAAGCAGAGATTAGAAATGATAGAGAAATGTCACCTTTAGTCCTGAAGGGGCAGAGGGAGGAAATGTGATCCTGGAACGCAGTGAGGGCTCGAGTCTGGGAAAATGGCAGGAGCTGTAGTCAGGAAAGTATGCAGGTACTGCCAGAAGTGAGGCTTTAAAGTGGGAAAGGAGCAAGTAAGAAAGTCACAGGTCTTTCTCCTTCTATCCTCCCATTTCTCGCCATCTCTTCCCATTAATTGAAACCAACTGGGTGATACAACTAAAAGGGTAGCCCTCTGGAAATTAAGTGGGACAGAAAAAAGATTAATTTGAAAGAATAGAAGTGGTAAATTAGTACACTGTCCACACCCACATTGGGATACAATAAAAAACTCTTTAACCTGCAAACCATTCTCCCCCATGGCCCACCAGCTCCCATATAAATTTGCGTGGTTTTCATGGGGATAAATTAATGCTTTTTCTCATTACTACAAAGAAGAAGCCATTGGATTGAATCTGAAAAACCTGAATATATTAGGAGGATGCATTTTAAAGATGGAATTGGGAAATAAAGCTATCGACAACCAGTCTTCGATACGGCCTCCCTTGTGTCTTGGGGAAAAGGTCTTGATGGTCTCCTGAGGAAAAATTAAATGACAAATTCAGTGAGGCCAGACTCCAAGGAAAAGAAGAGCTCCGTTTATGCTCAGAAATCATATAACATTTCAAACCATGGTGGGGCAGTCCATGCTGAGTTGATAATGAAAGGTATTTAAGATACTTCGACCTCAGTTAATAGCAGATATAAGAGAAAAGGCATTAAGAACAGAACTTAGGGAGGGCTACAGATAATTTCTCCGTCGTCCGTTTCTCTTTGCTGTTTTCTGGGTTGTTTCCTTCCCTCCCTCCCCCTTCCCTCACTTCGTCTACCACTTCCTTCTCTCTCTTCTGGAACTAGAGTCCTTAGAGCACAGTCTCCCAGATAGGGGAGAATCCCTGATTTGGGGAACATTATCTAGAGATCGCTAGTTAGATAAATTTCACGGAAAAATCAGGTTTACCAGTACACAAGTTTAGTTTGAAGCTGCCAGTGCTGTAACTTAAAAAGCTTCCTTGTCCTCCATAAAATTATAGGACTTCCTTCAAAAAGTCATCCTTTTTCCAAAGAGAAATGAATCACCAGTCAAATAGGTGACTGGTGTCTGTAAATGGAGAGAACTACACAAAGATCCTGACCCCTTTTCCTCTGGAATCTTTGCATTATAAAGCCATCAGAGGTTCTGCACATAGCAGCATAGCCCCAGCATAGTGTGATTGGCAGCTTTAGTCGGTAAGAAGCTGTCATTTAGAAATCAGGCAAAGTAATATGCTTCAGGGCCTGAGACTGGGCAGGTACCCAGATATCTCATTAAGATATTAAAATTATCAGAGCTCTAAAGAAAAGGGACACATGTAATTAGGATGTAGAAATATTTTAATGTTGAAATTACTATTACACATGTCCTCAGAAAACATATAATTTTGTGTCTTGCCAGGAAGAGGGGGATAAAATAAAGTTGCTCTATTTTTTCCCTTCACCCATGGATGATTTTGCATTACCAATGTATTTATTCTAATAGTTGTCAATCTGATCTCCTTCTAGGCTACTATATACTTCTTGCTTGGAATTCTATTAATGAGAACAAAACAGTCGGTAAAAAATCACTGACAGCATTCTATGAGACAAAGAACGTGGTGATCGATTATCTGGACATATCCATATCAATACTTTAATAGGAAAAACAGCATTTCATCATATACGATTTTCTATTGTTCTTCATCGGTGACTTTCTCCAACATATGCTGCTTCTCATTTTCACTTTTGGAAGACAGAGCATATAATAATACCAGCCTTTTAGGAAGTTAAGAAGTAATCACAGATGAATGGATTTTTTTTTTAAAAAGTGGTATATACATACAATGAAATAGTATCCAGCCTTTAAAAAGAAGGAAATCCTGCCATTTTGATGACATAGACGAACCTGGAAGACCTCAGGCTAAGTGAAATAAGCCCTCACAGAAGGACAAATACCAAATGATCCCAATCTAGGGAGTATCTAAAATAGTCAGATTTACAGAAGCAAAGAGTAGAATGGTGGTTCCCAGGGACTAAGGGAAGGAGAGAGAAATGAGGAGCTTTTGTTCAATGGCTGTAACATTTCAGTTGTGCAAGATGAATAAATTCTAGATCTGTCATACAGTACTGTGTCTAGAGTTAACTATACTGTACAGTGCACTTAAAAATTTGTTCAGAGGAAGATCTCATGTTAAGCATTTCTACCACAAAAAAACAAAACCAAACAAAATAAAAACCAAAGGAATACAAAAAAATCACCTTGATTGTGATGATTTTATGTTGTTGGCGTAAGTAAGTCCAAGCTGATCACATTGTACACGTTAAATGTGTGCAGGGTTTTTTGTATATCAGTTATATCTTAATAATACTGTTTAAAAAAAGACATATATTTAAAAAGAATTAATCAAAATGCTAATAGTCAAAAAACTCACATGGTGATTCCTTCTTTCTATAACTATGTGTGTCATATAGTACACGATGTGGTGGTCAGCCAAGCCTGTGCCCAAACATGGATATAACTGATTGAGTCATGAACGATTATTCTGGGATTCTGAGTAATAATCTATGTGCAATATATTCATAGGCAGAGAAAGTAATGCTTGATTAATACTTCTCTTAGTAAGAGATTGTATATTGAATGTTTCAAATTCACATTAATGTAAAAGCTTAACTTCTTTCCAGGTGTCTATATGGAGCAGAAGAGAACTCTTGAGGCTTCATCTACCTAAATCACTAATAGTATCAATAACCTATAATAATAGTAATAAATGACCTCAAATAATCTTCCTACAGCAACAACTGTATTTCATTTTCAATAATTTTATCCTTTATAACCCCAAATATAACTCATATATATTTATATGAGTGTGTATATATATATATATATATATATATATAGTATATAGCTTATAAACCTATAAGTCGCTTCAATCAATAAGGAAACAATAAAACAAATAAATATATTACTTAACATTTCCAAGCCACATGTAAAAGACAGCTGATGGACACCACACTCACTTTTAGCAAACGTCTCTTGGGCTCATGGACTGCTATAACCACTGATGACATATCAAACAGCTGCAGAAACATGTTCACAGCCCTAACTAATGTGTACTACAACTATGTTCTTTTTACCTGTTGATTCGTTTTCTACAAAAGGTGCCTTTCTTTCTTTCTTCATACAGCTAGCCAAAAGGTTTGTAACTCCAGTGACAACTGTGTTAAAGAGGGAAAAATCAGAGAGCCTGAAAAAAAAGTGCAAATACACATGCAAACACGTGCACAGAATGCGTATGGCAAGACCAGGGATGGTTACTGAACAGCTAATTAGAGCGATGCCGCTCCACTACCATCCTGTTCATTTGGGCATGTTACACTCGTATTTACCCACTGTTTTTACAGGCAGTTAGCTGAGAAGTTAACCGGGTAAAACCTCAAGACTGGAAGTAGTATTTTCTGAACACATTTCTCAAAGCAAAGATTGTGACCATCTAAAAAGAAATTTAAGAAATAATCACTAAAGAAATACACATTGAGATTTAACTTTATGCATGCTGCTAGGGTCCTAAAAGTCTTCATGTATTTTCTAAATATTTATGTATTTAGTGCTCTTTAAAACACCAATAAGATATTTATGAAACTTAGTTATTGAAAAGAGGACATACTATGTGTTTTTGGGTTGGTGGGGGTGGCGGTGAGGGAATCAATTTGTGGTTGTAATCATTGCCTTTGGAAAATGACCACCATGACTAGTAGTAATTGCTTTCCTGAGCTTATTAGTTTTAATTTTGAAGTCTTCTGAATTCAAGTGTTTCTTTCTGACTGCCCTCCTGTTCGCTACTCCTGAAACCACCCAGGAGTCTTTCCTTTAATTAATTAGGGTGTAATTAAACAGCAGGTACCCACGCAGAAGCTGGAGAGTCAGTTCCATCTGTTCTGCAGGGTCTCGGGGTGGTGACAAGAGAGTTCCCCCACGAATTTTACCTTAAGCAGTTTTTGTATTTTAATTTCCAGCAATCGCTTTTATAAATTGCTCTTAGGATTTCACTTGATAATTTAACACTTCAAAATTGGAGCCCCTCCAGCATTTACCCTGAAAACATACAAAAAAGGATTGTGAAGGGGAGGAAAGTGTTTTATAAAATTCACATTGGCAAACACAATTAAAAGAATATATCATTCACCTTATTAATGTAAAACAGTGGGCAGACACCATTTCATGAAAGCAATCAATTTTAATTTGAAGATCCAGGGGATTCACAGATACAGAGAAGATTGACAGTATTCCAGAATGTAGAGGGTGGGACGAGCTTTAGGGGAGGCATATATTACTATCTTATTTTTAGCCTGGAAGAGTCCCTGAACTTTTGAAACCAGAAATGTAATTTTTGCTAAGAGAAAATTTCTGGAAACAAGAAGTAAAAAACAGTAACACTTGGATCTCAGATAACAGGACACCAATATCACTTGTTAATGTACATTCTGCTGTTTATGAATCTCTTATTTCTTCTGCAAACCTGAAAGTTTTGTGAGGAAAAGATATCTGAGTCATTTCTTTATCCCCAGAGAAGATACTGGGGGTTTAGTTGCTAGTTGCTGAATGGCAATAATTCAATCAGCTTTTGATTTCTTGCCTATTGTATAAAGCCTACCTTGCTCCTTGACCACAGTATGTTCAGATCTGGAGGGGGCGAGTGCTTTGAATGGTCATCAGGGTCACAGGTTGGTCCTCTTTAAAAATAAAACAGATGTATTCCAGTTATGTTTTCAGGATGCTTACCCCTGAAATAGAAAGGTTTTGATGACTATCATGCAGTGTAGGATGTTAAGGGGGACAAAAAAATAAAAAAGGAAATCCATAAGGTCTGAGTTTGTAATAGATGCTAATTTTGTCTGGATATTAGAAAACCAATTAATTTGCCTACAAGAGTAAACCAATGCCACACTTTAAATAAGATTAAGAACCAAGACACATATTATCAATTATAATTTAATTATTAAACTAAACTATCATTCATTGATTCAATGAAAATGCATTAACTTTATGTGGTGGATAATCACAAACTTATCCCTGCACACATGGAGTTTACAGACCTTTATTAAAACTGACAAAAGATTCTGGGGACAAGGAAATTGCAAAAGAGGTAAGCAGCCAGAGATCCTGTAGTAGAGGCCTTTTACCAAGTCAAGGAAATGACCCCTGAATTGAGTTGAGAACAGTGAGTCAGACTTGGCCAGGTGGAAAAGGAAAGGAGGAGTATCTGAGCGTAGGGTACAGCATATGCAGAAACGGTTTGTAGGTTGCCATGAAACAACAAGAAAGCCACTGCAGTAGTCCAATGAGAAGCAACGGCAGTTTTGGCTAGAATGGCGGTGGTGGTAGGGATGGAATGATGTAAACAAACTACAGACATACATTCCAGTATTTTTACATGATATTGTGATGCTTTGTACATTATTCTGAGTTTCACCAGCTTTAAATATAAACACAAAACATGACTTGTGGAGGACAGATAAAGTGGGATGTGAATAAGATTTCACATGGCACATATGGAAGAATGATTTCTGTCACATAAGGTTTCCTTGCCATTAAAAGTCAAAATGCTATAGATTTAATGCAAAGGAAAGATTAGAAATTTCTATGCTGTCAGCAAGTGAGCAGGATAAGCTTTATAACAATCAAAGAGACGCCAATGAAGTTACTGAGGCCAATATAGTTAATATGTGTGTGTGAGCAGTGATAATATAACAATCTGATTAAATGAATACATTTAATAATGGAAACCTTAACACAAACCTTATAGCAACAACATCCGTATGCACCTAAAGCTGCAAATGAGATACAATTTGTCCGAATTAAAGTGCAATAGAAATGACTGATGATTCGATCTAGTCCAAATATTAACAACTATAGGACATGACATTGTACATTATAGATGCAGGTCATTAAAGGTCATTAACACTATTCACTTGAGATAGAAATAAAACAGAAAGTTCATCAGGAAATTTAAAAGCAATATAATACAAAATTTAGACAAGAAAAAATGATTTCAATTATTCTTAACCATATTTTACCAGTAACATTATGTAGAATAAAATGACATTCTATTTCCAAAAGCAAGCATCCTATAGATGCAGAAAATGCATGATAGTAAATCACACAATAAACCATGTGTGTGTGTCTGTGTATGTGTGTGTCTGTGTGTGTCTGTGTGTGTGGTACCATGGTACTGTAATGTCTATATGGTACTGAATGATGCAGTTATACTACTAAAATTTTACAGAAATAATTAGGCTTCAAATGGCATGTAAATAGTTATGCAGCTATTATTAAGGCCATAATATACATGGGATGGCAAAATTATTGAAATTCATCTGCTAGAATTAATTTTGGAACAAAGATATGATAAAAGAGGAACACCTTGACCAATTGTCCAGTTGTTACATGGTATGTAATTTAAATACAATAGAGGATGCTTGTAGTTTTAGTCCACCATTCTCTAGCCCTCTTTCTGCTTTTCAGAGGCCAACACTTGCAACTCAGTCTTCACTGTGATGTTTTTATCCCTTTTTAGACTGATACATTTGTACTACTATTTATTGACTCACCAACTCATCTCCTATTAAAGTAGAGAAGAATTTAGCTCTTTGACAACATTGTCTCCCTTCACTTTCTCTCTATACTGTCACCTATTCATAATATTTAATTAATTCAGACAGATTTTATATTGTTATGATTATGCAAATGTCACTCATCATTAAATCCAGTGGTTTTGTGTTACATTCCATTTGTGAACATATATGGTGAACATAACTCCCAGAAGCTATGTCTCATGTACTTGTTTGTATGTGTTGATTGCTCTTCTCTTCTCATCTACTCCAGTTAATTTTTAAAATATCTGTTTTCAAATATTAAACATTTCCACATGCCTCAACTCTTTTATCAGCTCTACAGGCTTTATCACTTATCTATCAGAAACATCTTCCTTATGCATGTCAGATTTTAAATGAGAACTTTACGCTTTTGCATGAATCAGTTCCACTCCCCCACTAAATATCTTTTTTTTTTCCCCAGAATACTGCTTGTTCCTATTCCAACCTGAATTCTATACTGTCCCAAAGTCATCAATCTAGTAATTCCCTTACACACTTTCATGGCTTGGGTATCTGTTTCTTGGGTTCCTAAGTTCCCTTGCCTTAATGGAGTACACTTCAAAGTGCACATTTTTAACTTTCTTTGTTCTACTTCACAATTAATAATAAGATCGTCTGGGTATGGCATTCAAGAATTTAAAACAATTTTATTGCATAGTATGTACATATTGCTTTACTGTCTTCTAGTGAAGCTAAGGATTCATTTTCGATTCCGGAGTCTTTGCCTGAGACAAGTGTTGCTCTTATTTGGGGGTCTTTTATTTTATCCCTAATGTTAAAAAGTTCACAGTGATGGGATTTAACATTTGTTTTACCTTTTGTAGAAGGGGACACGTTCTATATGAAGACTCGTGTTTTAAGTTCCAGAAGTGTTATTTTATTGTTTCTATGATAATTTCCTGTCTCTCAGTTTCTTCAAAGATATGTGAGACTCCCCACCCTGAGTTGATATTCTAATATACTTATATATTTTGGCTTTTTTCTGCTCTTTTTTTCTTTCAATTTTACTGAGATATACTTGACTTACAGCCCTGTAGAAGTTTAAGGTGTATAGCACAGTGACGAGATATATATTGTGAACTCCAATTTTGTTTTGTTTTATTTTCAGAGTTGTCTGTTCAGTTGATTCTTGCAAATTTTCTATCGGTCTTTTAAAATTTGGGATATCATCTCTTTAATTTCCAAAATGTACAAATCCAAATTTTTCTCAGCATCCTGAATTTTTATTTGCTACATCTAGCAACCTTAGTGATAAGTACATTTGGCATCATATCCTAGTACACACAGACATATAAAATTGTAAGCGAAAACTAAACAGTCACAAAACAATGTATCTATCATCTTCCCATGCATTATGACACTTTATGCCCCCCCTTTTTTAATGTTAATTTAAATAAATGATTTCATTACTTATCACTGGGTTGATCAGAGTTTGGTGTGTTTGGGGGAGGCGAGGAAATGCATTGCTATAACATGAGAAAGTAGTGAGCAGTTTTTTCATGGAGGCAACTTCAATTATCAGTATCTGTAGGTTTTTCTCTGAGGTTAGTCAGTTACTAGAGAGAATTCTCCAAATCCTTCACTGGCAAATACATATCTGTGCGTCGGCCTTCTCATGCTTCATGCTAGAGAGAAACCAAGATTCTTCTGGTTAGTGTGTCGTATTTCACATAGACCCTCCATCTTAGTCCTTCAACTTATCACTAGCAATGCTGTGCCTGTTGAGCCCTAACCTGGACCACTTCGAGTTCAGGTTTTCCGGAGAATTAACCTGAGGATGCAGGCATTTTCTTAATTACACAGAGTAAAGGAGGTTTGTCAATTGCACGTCTAGAGTGTATCAGTCAAGTTAGAGTAGGTTTTGCTGCAGTAACAAGCCCAAATCTTCAATCTTAAAACAGCGAAGGTTTATTTCTTAATATTGCTACATGCCTATCACAGACTGAGTTCCGTTTCTGCTCATCATTCAGGAATTTGTGGTGATGGGGCATCAATCATCTTAAATCTTGCTGTATTCCATTCTGGAGAGAACGGAGATTTCCAAAGAGCCTCACAGTGGCTATTTCTTCAGACTGGAAGTAGCATTACTCATCCCACAACTAATCAGCCAGAATGAATCTCACAGCCCAACCTACCATGAGAGTTTCAGGAAGTGCAAATCTATCTTCTGTCCAGGAAAAGAAGAGTAGAAACTGGTTTTGAAAAAAAAAAGGTATTAATTACATAGATATTTAATGACTTCCTCTCATCCCCACCACCTGAGGTCCTTAAGCCTTAGATCTCCCACGGATCTGTGAAGCAGATTGGGTACTTCTCATCGATAAACTTCCCTGTAAGCACATAGATTCTAACTTCTGCCTCGTGGATGTGTCAATAATTGCTGCCTTCCTCCCTTCAAACCTGCTATTTTCATTTCTGCCAGTCTCTGTTCTAGTAGACTTGCACAATTTGATTGTTTTATTTGTCATCTTTGTAGTGTTTTGAAAGGGAACGGAGAAAATTTTTGGATGCAATTGCCATGTTCATGTAGATTTTTGACACACATATGAAGGTATGCAAATTTTGACGTATCTCAGTCAAAAGCAGGAGTTGCTGTTAATGTCTTTATTTACAGAGAAGAAACTGCTTCCCCCATGATACAATGCAATTTTCTTATTTCTAGCATTTGGGGGCAGGGGAGCTTCTTTCTTAGAAGTTCCACCTCTCTAGTTACATCACCCATCTGTTCTTGCATGCTGCCTACCTTATCCATTTGAGCCCTTAGCATACAATCAGAACTTTAAAATTCCCAGTCTGATAATTCCAACATCCCTGCCATAGCTCATTCTGATGCTTGCCTTGTCTCTTCAGATTGTGTCTTTTGCCTTTTGTTATGCCTTGTGATTTCTGTCGCTGTCCAGACCTGATGTGCCTGGCTCAGGATTTTCTGCTCTCACAACCTGTGACTCCCTGTGTTCACCCGTCTTCTCTCCAGCCTTGGGGGTCACAGTTGGCCCTGGGTTTGCCTTTCTTATGAATATAAGAAGAGATGTTGATATTTCAGGCTATTCAGCTTTTTACTCCTTGTTGGAATAGAATGGCAACTTCCTGGTTCCTGACTCATGGAACAGGAAACCGGAAGTCCATGATACTTTTTTTAAACCATTTCCAATTAAGGTCAGAGAGTAAAAGTTCCTCAGTAAAGGAAATATATCCGTAAACATATGAACCTTGTGTGTTTATACTCACTCTCAAATAGCACCTAGCAAAGTATCTTGTATCTTGGACAATTTCAGTAAATATTATTTGCATTAATAATTTTTTGAAACTTTGATATCACAGAGTTGTAGTGAAAGCACATGTAATAATGCATAAAAAGTCATTTGTAAGTTAAATCATTACAGCACTGTTAGATTATTGCAAGGTGAACAACCTTCCAATATCTGCATGCAAAGATACTTGATTTTTGGATACTTGATTAACTTCCTTAATGAACATTCACATGAAGTCCTATAGTGCCAGGTTCTGGGAACACAAAGATGAAGGAATTTCAGTCCCCGTACTTGGAAAGCTCAAAGACTGCTGACAATATTGAGGGCTCTTTCAATATTCTATTTTTAAAACATTTTTTTTAGTATTTGCAAACAAGTGAGCCATGAATTAAAGAAAATATGTCATTGTTTTACAAATGTCCATAATATTAAAAATAATCTTAACTAAAATTTATTTTTAAAACTTGCTCCAGGGTATTCAAGAATCTTTCATTTTAATCCATGTAATACCACAACACTGTTAAGTAAGTTTTATATTTGTTGCCATTCTAAAGATGAATAAACTGAGGTAGAACAGTAGCATGTAAGTTGTCCAATTGGTAGGGTCAATTTTCAAACCAGGCAAATTCTGAAGCTACATTTTAACCCTTATATACAATAATCAGAAAGTAAATGTATTGTTGATGAAATTAAACACCTTAATACATTGTGTTTGGTTCTCTTGTTTATATCCAGAATTTTCAGCATAGCAACTTCCTCAGTGAGGAAAAGAAATAAATAGTCTTTCACACAGAAAGCAGAACTTACAGGGGTTAAAATTTTGGAAGTAAGCTTTCAAAGAGTCTTAGGTTCCAGGCCTGTTCTTTCATTTTCTGGTTTTGTGATGTTCATAATTTTATTTACATTCATTAAGGTTTAGCTTCTCCATTTGTAAAATGAGGGTAGTAATATTGCTTTCACTATGATTGTTGCAAGGATCAAATGAAATAATGTTCAAATATTTTATAAAAGTCAGACACCATAATCAATACCTTTTGTTTTCCAGGTACTACTCTGAGTGCCACACATCCTTACACCAAAGCTAATTGATCAAGGGGTGAGCACTTCAATTAAAAAGCACCACTGCTATTTGAGACCTTGTATCATAAGATAACTCGGTATCATAAGAGTACAAAGGTTATTTTCTAGATTTTTACCTGCTATTGCTTTTACTAATAATTTCCTGGCCTCATATATTTGTATAGTCTTAACTGATCAAATTTTATTTGGTTTCTTATGAAGTATGTATGACTGCTTTTTAAAAAATCTCCTGCTTTTCTTTTCCCATATTTTTTTCTATATCTGTATAGTATTATCTTGCATTTGTGTCATTTGTAGTCTCTATAGTTTCAAGAAACTATTTTTCTAATGTTAGGGTAAAATTATTCATCAATCCACTGTTTTTTTCAGAAATCATTTGGATTCTGAAAGGGCAAAGATTATAATTATTTTATGCCTACAATGTATACCTAATGCAAGAAAAGTCTTATTGAAGGATAACTTTTGAAAATCCAAGATATACAAATACAAAATAATTTTTAAGATAATTGAGAGTAAAAGTTAAGCAGGTGATCCTTTTAATTCAGCTAGGGATGGTAATAAATGTGCAAAACAATGATGCAGAATTGAAAAATTAAACCATGGAATATGTCATTTGTTAAATAGCTTAATAGAGTCACAAAGAATGATTATATTTGGCCAAGAAACATATGGTTTTTGCCCCCACATCTTATTCAAATTATTATAAATTAATATCTTCTGCATAAATTGTTGTTTAAAAAAACATGCAGAAATATGATAATGTGGATTCTGGAATTTTGCTTTTCTTGCCACTTTTATAATACTGTTTAAAGTTTATGATATGGCTATTTCCCATCCAGCAGTATTTGTAAACACATTTTCTAAGTTGCAAATTTTTAGTTGCTTGTTAGTAAAACAAGAAAACTTGAATCAGTGCACACACTTCCAACATACTGCGATCACTGTCACACTTCCTTCCCGGTTGGTACAGAAATTTTCAAATGAGACCTAAAAGACCCTAAAAATTAAGTTTCCTATTCTCTCTAAGAATACCACCAGTGTCAGAAGGGTAAAACTAAACCAAATTTTGAAAGAAGGTATCACATTAGGCAACTCAAGTTAGACTGAGTGTCCCATTGTAAGTCTTTTATATAAAAGTTTCCTGTGGTTCCAGGGAACTACGCTTTCGGCCTGCTGACTCTTCACAAATTCTCTGCCCAGTACACAGTCTAACACCATTGATATATGTCGATTAACGAATGAGGTCATTGTCATTATTGTTGATAACTATGATACTGCACACTATGGGATGAAGTTTGCTATAAATCAAGGCACTATTTTTTTATGCTTTCCAAAAAGAATTTCTTAAAAAAGAGTAAAGGGATCTCATCTCAAGATATTTAATTTAAAATGTATTCTCTCATGTATGGCTTTCAGAATGACTTTATAGTTCCAATGAACACTGACTCTAAGAAAATGTTCTCCTACATCACTTTTGATACTCTCCAATCCTACATTTTTATGTCAAACATACATTTTTCCCTACTTCACTCAGTCCTTCAGTTGCTCAATGCTCCTTCCCCTAGAGTGGTGTTCCAAGGCGGAACCAGAGTCCCTAGTTTCTCTAAGATCCATATAGGAGTTTCATTCTACATGAGTAACAGAAACACTGGCCTAAACATTCTTACTTTAACAAAGGAAGACAGAAATTGTAGATGCCTACTAAATCTGGGCTTGCCTTATCTTTCAAATGATCAGAACACTGATTTCCTGCCACTCAGCTATGAGAGTATATTTCCCATCCCCTCCCCAGTAGACAGGCCCATGTGACTCACATATAGATAAGGAGATGCAGGTAGATATGTAGTGGGGCTCTCAGGAAACCTCCTTTAAGTGAGGAGGCGCAGCCCTTTTCTCCCTTTTCCATTTCACTGCTTGAAACATGAAAATGATGACAAACTCCAAAAGCATCTCAAACCAAAGGGACAAGGGTTACATAACAGCTACAGAAAACTGATCCCATTGCCTCCCTGGTGACAGTCTTACAGATTCGTGAACACAGTGCCACATAAAGCTGTGCATGCTCTAATAAATGAACACAGAGATCAAAAAGAGGAGCTCAGGCCTGTGCAGAAATTAAGGTTGTTCAGAACATTTAAAAGCTATTGTGAAAACTTTTCTTTCTAGACTACTGCATAGAACATATTAACAAAGCACTGGATCATCGTAATCACCATAACACTAATTTCCATATATATAAAATACATGTAGATGCACATATATGTATTTAACATTATGATATTAAGTGAACTTATTTTTTACATATAATTTTAAATTTAATAGTAAAAATGTTTAGTAAACTATTTAGTATTAATTTTAAGGTATTAGTTAAGTGTTACAGAAATAATCAAGGTTGAATTCTGATAACATTTGTGATTTTGTAACATTCCTTATCCGTTTAGGTTGGCAAAGTCAAACTCTGTATATCCATCCTAGACAAGGGCATCTAACATGAGACCCTGGGTTTACTTCTCCACTTTGAAACTGCTTTGCCTCTCTTTCCTCTTTCGCACTTTTCAATTTAAATTTTCTATGTATGCCTTCATCTTAGCCTGAACATTTTTCCATTTATTTTCTTATCTTCTCTCATACACGTTTCTTCTCTTACTTCTGGGACTTCTTTCACTATTGAGAATATGCTCATCCTGGTTATTCTTACTCTATACTGGTTCTGCCTTGATTTATGCTCCAAGAGATAGACTCCCAAGGACTGTACTCCTAAGGTCAGGGCTTGGTGCTGGCCAGGTTTATATTTTGTTCTGCCAGTGGAAGGCAAGAAGAGGGTATAGGAGGCTGCAGGGAGAGAAGTACAGCTTTTCTTCTTCCCTCCTCCACTGGGGGCATTGTTTCTTGCAGCGGCTGATGGCTGCATAACTCTAGCTCCTTCCTTTTCCTCTTCAGATCTAGGTCTGGGAAGCAGGTAAACATTCTTTGTTGGTTTCTTAAGGACTACCCAAACCTCTGAAAACACTCCCTTTATTTTGCATTATTTAACAGAATGCTAATGTTCATCTTGCCTTCACTGACTACCCACTTCCACAAAAAAGATGCTGTCAATCATTTTCTCCGGTCATGATTATATCCTATCTATCTATGTATCTATCCATCTATGTATCTTTTAGAAGTAAAGTGAATATAATGAGTTTCACACTCACCTACTCAACTACAATTATTCCTCTGAAGTTCCCTTGTGACCTTCTGTATTCTCAATCCAATGACATTATTTATGGCCTCCGTCTCCTTAATATCTCTAAGGTGATTAATTTTGATGACCACTTGCTTATGAATGTTCTTTATTTCACTGTTCTCCTGTGATTCCCTTTCACCTTTCTCTTTCCTTGGCTCTTCTCTGTCTTTCCTCTCTCTCTTCAGTGTGATACTTTTCAAAATTCTACTCATTCTTCCAGGCACTTGCATGAACTTAATGACCATATGTAAATCTGGAAACCTGTGCCATTTGCTGAATTCTGGATCTCATTTAACTGTATAACACAGCCATTCCTTCTCAAAGTCTTAGAATCATCATGATTTCTTCCTTTTTTTCCCTTCACATAAACCCAAGTGATTTATTTCACGTCTATCTTAGCTTCATCTCTTGACGCAGTCCCCCTTTTGTTTCCCTCTTCACTTGCCCTAGTGAAGGCACTGTTTCCTCTATTTTGTATTATTGTAGGAGTTTCCGCCCAGATTTTTCTAACTATGCTTTTTCCTGTGTATTATATTCTACCACAACGTCATGACTTTTCTGCTCAGAATTCCTTATTGGCTGTCCATGGCATCAATCTAAACTTCTAAAGATGATGCAAAAGATTCTATTTCATTTGGCCCCAGTCTGACTCTCAGGTTAATCTCAGTCCTCTCTAATTCCTAACTCACTTCACTGTTTTCACTCAACCTGTCCCTCAGTCTGGTAAACAAGCTTCAAGTCTAACTTCGTTTCTCAAAGGCATGTCTGTATCTGAGACAACGCAAATGACGCTCTGCTTCCTGATCTCCACTTGAGAGTAGTTTCTCCCTCCCAGGACTCCAACACAAACGTCATTTTTTTTTTTAAATTACTGGCTGCCTTCCTTTAGAGACAGGTACAGTCCAAATCTTATTTCACATAATATTTTGTATGCAACAGAAGACAAGAATTATGTTATCACTGTATTCCTCAGAATGTCCAGCAAAGCACCTACAAGAATGGTGCTAATCTGATTAATTTACATTTTGATGGATTCAGCTCACTATGGCTCACAGAAATGCTCCTGTGACTGTTGCCAGATTCCCAAAATTCTCAGCATTAAATCAATTAACCAAATCTTTTGGAAATGCTTTCTTCTGTTATAACCTAAAACAGGGTTGGTCGTTGCTCAATGTAATTGGATGTGCCAAAAGTTCAGTTGTTCTGATTCTCCATGGACTACCTAGACAGATGGTCAACTGGCTGGAGCCCAGAAATGCTAGTTCTACCTATTAAGAACCATCAAAACAACTAACTCTTACAAATTCTGACAAAACTATTACATTTTTATTGTGCTGATTTGCTTAGAGTTGCAACCATTTGCAAATAACTGTATTTCTTAAGGAAATGTATTTGGATAAGTGAAAATACTTTAGAACTTGAACTTCAAGAATCACAACATTAGAATGTCTTCCTAGTTTTGATTTATTACTTTCACTTTGAAATTTTTAGTTAAGTACTTCATAATGTGGGAGGGGGCACTATACCTTGAACTATTACAATTTAATCTTGGTTTAAAAAGACTAAGTTAGAAACTGTGCAATAAAGGGCATTTACATCACAGCAAAGTTAAAATAACTCAGTCAGTCTGCAAGTAAGTGCCCAAGTACCAGAGGCAGGTAATACAAGAATCCAAAATGAATTCTATTCTCAGAGGTGACAGAGAACTGATTCTCCAGCATGCTTGGAGGAGGCCCTAAGGTTAGATCAACTTGGATGGAATTTCCTGTTTTGCTGCATGAAATTTCCATGAAGAAAATGGAAGACGGGAGAAGAGAGAGGAAAAAAATGAATAAAAACAAATGAAAAGAAACCCACAAAAAAATTGCATGGTTTCAAATTCCAGATATAGAATTTTAAATAGAAATAAGTAAAACCACATTAATGTTAGATATCCCTTTCAATTTGGGTTTTATTTGCACAATGGTGAGCATGTTCACACATGCATTAAACAAAAACGAACTGAAGCAGCAATTTGATTCAAAAAGACTAAAATGACCGTTTATTTCTAAAGCACAAGATGTTTGAGATCAAAGACATGTATCAGATGAACACCTAAACTCTAAAATGTGACTAGTCTGTCCCAACTCTATCATTAAAAATTAATAATACTGGTATTTCTGGGACTCTGTTTAGAAGCAGTTATAGTAACAGTTATATAATTTTAAAAATCTAAAATTTGGATTTTTTTTTTATATTTTGACTCAGGCCTTCTGTTCTTAGCTTGTAAAGAAAATACTTTCTATGGGATTGCCTATATTTCTTTACTTCAGCAACATAGCAGCAAGCCCAGAGACACACAATCTATAAGAAAATATAAGAAGTGTTTATATAAGTATTAAATTCCTACTAGTTCAAACATCTGCTGTATTATTTTCAAGTTCATTTGAGAAACATTTCAAAACAAATAATGTTATTAATTATCCAATGGCAGTCGTGAGTTAAAAAATGTAAGGAAATACAAGGAAAGAATAATATTATACGAAATCACATTCTCCAATGTCTATACCATTTTTTCAATACATTAAAATAAGAAAAAAAAAATACTTCCTTCCCCCACCAAGAGAAGGAAGAGGAGGAGAAGATCAGCTTTTCCAACGCCAGACTGAAAACCACAGGGTAAAAAATTCATAGCTGTAAAGCTGTGAAGGTTTTTATTCTTAGAAGATATAAATCAGGATTACTATTAGGTCAAGAGCATTACACAGAATTTTAAAGAAAGCATTAGGTGGGTGGTAACTGCCATTACTTTGTGCCCATAACCTAAAAACAAATTAGCTTTGCCTTTTACCACCATCAAACATATCCGCAGAGTTACGGAAAAAAATGCGATTTTCTTGCTTGCATTTTCTTTCTGGACAAACAATTATGATTAGTAAAATCACACCACCTTCGTGAAGGCTTTCATCCAGCAAATACTTGTGAGCTCTTGACATGCATTTCAGGTACCAACTTCTTCTCAAACTTTATCTAATTGGTCTGGGGCTTATCGTTCTCTCATCATAATATTCTAGCACATAATTTTTAAAAATAGAGTGGCATTCTATTTGTTTTATGTCACGTCAAATGTTTTTTTCTTAAGAATCACATGGAACACACCAAGGGAGGGAGAATTTTCAAAACTTAAAGAGACTGCAATAAGACTTAGAAAGAGCAGAAGAAACAGCAGAAAGAAGCCACTACACTTCGACAATCTAATGCTTTCAGGTGAAAAACTTCCTTGTTTGGCTAAACCAAAGCATGGGGTAAGCACATTGGGCTGACCCTGTCCTGTCTTCTCCATCGAGTTGCCTGTGCAACAGTCAAGTCAACCCTGCGGTGACCTGTGTTGATCATCAAGACGTCTGAACTAAACGGTTCTGCCGTGCCAGGAGGGTCTGTTTGCTTGGACATACAGGCACAGCAAGACACGCACAGGAATATTAATTACGGAGATGAGCGAGGAGAAGAGGACACATGCTGGAAAGCCCGCAGAAAGAAGCCGTCTCATCTCACGCAGAGTCTACAGCACACACAGCCGCTCTCCTGCTCGCTGAGCACAGGCGGAGATGCGGCCCCGCTGCTTTATGTTAATTAGAGAATAAATAAGTGGCCAACTGTAGTCTGCGGGCATATGTTGGTCAACCGTCTCTGCCTAATTAGGTTGTAAGCCCACTGGGCAGGGGCCTCATTTAAATCTACGTTCTGGAAAGCACTTAGTGCCTTTGTTGAAGCCTAGTGAATTGCGAGAGACTAGGGCAAATGGCTGAGGGTTAATAAGTAAGAAGAAACTTTAAGAATGTGTGTGTGTGTGTGTGTGTGTGTGTGTGTTTAGCATCCTTTGGGCAAAGAATGGAATTTTACTTTTGATAGACTAATGCCCCATATATATCTCTATGTAGCTTAATAAGCATATGTGTAATTTATATAAAATTTGGATATAATTTAATAGATTCACAATAAAATAAATTCTATAAAACATTATATGTAGAATTTAGAAATTATGTAGAGCATTTGTAAATGTAATAAACATAAACATCAGACGAAATAGATACTAGTTCAAGTGCCAGAATATGTATACCATATACTGGTTGTGTGCATGGGTGTTATAAGTGTGAGTGTGTGTATTTGTGTTTACAGGGTGCAATAATGCAATGTATGGATGCATTTAACTGCACACATAGTTGGCTAAATATTCAGACACCCACTAAAATGTCTAGGCAGTGATGTTCTGTCTTTTATATTTTTGTTTGTGGAGTTCAGGGAAGTCTCTTGTCTCTTCCTGTATCCTCTAATGTCTGTCACTCCATCATGTCTGCTGCTCTTAGTTTCAGAAGAGTGGGATTAAGTGCCAGTAGCAACGGGCAAGAGAGTGGAAATTAAAATATACATATTTATATATGTGTGTGTGTTTATATGTTTTTGTGTGTTTAAAGACTACTTCTTTCCTGTGCGGAGTCATCATTCATTTCTTTAAACTCCCACAGCATTAAATTATATACTGTCTTCCATTTACATGTGTGTACATGTGCATGCATCTGTCCGTGACACGTTTTTTTCCCTCAAGAGGCTATAAGACATCCAAGGATAAAGACTAAACTTTGTCTTACATTTTTAGCATTTCCCCCTAGTGCTAGCCAAAGAAATTTCCAACAAATAGTTGATGGTTGACTAAAACTATGTTTACGTACTGTGTATTTTTAAACTTCTACATTAAGACAAATTTGCTAATTGCATGAATACTTAAACTGCTTTATACTTTGATTCATTATAAATATTAGTATACACATCATAGAGAAGGAATACAACAGTGGCTCTGGCAGGAAGTATCTGGTTTAATGTATTTGCTCACGTACAGTTATCATAGAATGTAGATATTAATGTCCTTCAAACACTTATTAGAAAAATATTGTCTAAAACACCTGCTTTTTATTTTCTCTCCCCTAGATTTAAAGAAATTTGACATTTTAGAATATAATAGGAAATATATGTTAGTCTTAAGGCCAAATTTGTATCTTCTTCCACAAATCTCTTATGCTGCGCGGTGGGGGCCCTCTGAAGACAGAAGGCAGGCATTTGGAAACCGATGGCAAAGATGGTCAACAGTTTGGTTACTGTCCTCTTTTATATAGAGAAGAAAGTAGGGATTTAAAAATTATTAGATCAATTTATTCACTTAGGAATTCCCTTTAGTAGTATATTGTTTGAAGCAGTTACCCTCAAATGTCAAATTTTTCTGACAACGTATCCATACCCTGCTTGTTCATTCTTCCATCTGAAAGTTTGTTCAACATTGCTCTCTGCCTCCTCTTTCTGCCTCCACACGGTGAAAACCAGTGGCCCCCAATGTAATAATTATCCTGGCTTAGACTCCCAGGAATAATTCTAGGAAAAGAGGCCAAATTCTCCCTCAAAAATCCTCAGATACTCCAAAGCTAACCAAGGACTCAATAACGAAAAATAAACTCTGGCTTTGGTTCTGAATCTTGGCCTCAGTCTGCTCTTCTACTTTCTATCTCCCTTCCCGTTCTCCACGTGTTACTTCTTCTAACTGAGCTTGGGTACACTGTGTTTACCTCTTTAAAAATACATGACTGTGTTCTGGTGACTTTCTGGGTACCACAGTCACCATCTACAGCTAGAGCCTAATATAGCCCTTGCTGATTTGCTCTCAGAGACTGGAGAACAGTAACTGCCCACAGCCTGGAACCTGGAGTAGGGCTTCTCATCAACAGAGCACCTGCCGTCGGCTACTATCCTACTGGGGTTTCCATGCTTAGCTTTCCCTGGCAACTGGAATATTCTTTTCTTTGTTTTTAATTGAAGTAGAGTAGGTTTACGATGTTGTGTTAATGTCTGGCATACAGCATAGTGATTCAGTTATACAGGTATATATTCCTTTTCATGTTCTTTTTCACCATAGGTTATTACAAGATATTGAATGCAGTCCCCTGTGCTAACCAGTAGAACCTTGTTATTTATCTGTTTTATATACAGTAGTTAGTATCTGCAAATCCCCAACTCCCAATTTATCCCTCCCCCGACCCCTTGTTCTCTTCACAGATAGAGGCAGATGTATATTTGTTGCTTGGTCTTAGACTTTGTCTGGTCTTCGTTCTCCTTTCTCTGGAATTAGTAACTCTGTTTCCAGCTTTTATTTTAGCATCTCTTTGGATGACACACTTGCCTCTGGAGGTGCCTTTTTAAATCAATAAATGTATCAAGAGTTGGTAGTACCTAGGACTGGATGTCGCCTGCCTGTCCTTTCCTTTTCCATTTGTATAATTCCTTCTTACCCATGATTTTTTAAATGTCTTCCTCAAAGAAACTTTGTAAAATCAGTTTATACCCACACATCCATGAATCCTCTAAATGAAATCAATCTTTACCATTTCTTCTCCTTCAACACTCTAGCCATCAATCTGTGTTTTGGAAACTTATATGCTACCTCCCTAATTAAATAGAATTTTCTAGATATTGATAATTTAAATTATTATTGCAATTTTAATCTAAATATGACCATACACCAAGCACTTGATAACCACTTTATATTCATTATCTCATTTGCTTTTTATGATATCCATTTGTAGTAAGCATTAGGCCCATTTTTAATGCAGAAAATGTGCATTAGAGAGAGTAAGTTCCTCGACCAATGTCATCTAGCTAGTAACAATAGAGCCAGATCATTTGTTTTACTTTCTTGCTTACCATTTTGTAGCATATATTTATGCTTTTATTATCTACCTCCCCTTCTACCAGAATATAAATCCTTAAGGGCAGAAATTTTAATCTCTTCTGGTCACTGTTGTGTCTAGAACAATACTTGGCCTCTAGTAGGTTAAGCCTCTCTGTTTCTCTCTCTGTCTACACACACACACACACACACACACACACCAATGCATCGTAAAATAAGTAAGTAAATTACCTAAGCTCCAACTAAGTGTAAGGCAAATGCTTTTTATCCATCAAGGCCTGCCTCAAATGCTGGGGCTGTGAATCTTTCCTGGACCTTTCACTCATCTCCCAAACTGGAAGTGATCTTACCCTTCCATATACTCTGGCCCTTTTCTGGCTCTGATCTGTCTTATAGTTCATTATTTACCTGTTGGCCTAAGCACTAATAAACATAAAGCATTTGTCAATATTAAAAAAAAAAAAAACTCAAAATTTAAAAACTTTTTTAATTAAAAAAATTTTAAATACATATTTATTTTGGTTTTCTTTAACCAGCTCTCTCAAAGAAGACAATGAGGAAAGAGGTAACGAGGCAGCCTCAGCTGTGCCTAGATTTCCAAAAGTCACTTTTCAAAGAAGGAAAGGGCATCAGTGGCCAGTTGGGAGACTTGGCTTTGTTTTCTGTGACTTCCCTGCTGCCTCACAGGCATGACAAAGCCAGTGTCAGGCACATTCCTCCTCTCTAGGAAGGTGTAGTTAAGTGTGACTGGTGAAAGAAAGGAGACCATTGTTCAGTGGAGCAAAGCATCATGGGATTGATGGTCCCGGCAGAGGTTCCAACACCCACCAGGCACAGCTGGCCACCAGCAAGGCGCTCCTGTGAGCATGCTGGCCCCCACACTGGCCCCACCTATGCTTTCCCCTTGAATGAATAGATGGAAGGAGGATAGAAATATTCTATTCTATACCTGTATATATACATAAATATTCTATTCTATACATGTATACAAATATATTCTATAGAATAGTCTATATAACATATTCACTGTATATTATATAGAGAATACATATAATCTCATGTTGTACCCCTTTCCTTATTTGTTGATTGATTTTATATGTAATCTACATATATACAGAGAGAGAAAATACATAGAATATAACATATAATCAATCAACAAATAAGGAAATGGTAAAACAATCTAACCACCTCTTTCATATATAAAAATTATCCAAACCATATTTTATCATTACTTTTTAATTATTTAAAAAATTAGAAGATATAGATAAAATAATAAGATTCTTTGTAAAGTATCTACATTTTTCTTTGTTTATAATAAGTGAATAGGGCATAGATGAAATCTTGAAAGCAACAAGAATCCAAATGCTAAGAATATGAAAGTGCTAATATTTTTTGTTAAATGGTACTAATGTCTAAAGCCTCTAGGGCACATTTGAGAAACTTTCTAAGAAAAAAAAATTTTAATTAACAAAACTGTGCAGACACCTTGTTGAGCTGAAACTCTGAGTTAAATCATTTATTTTATGTTGTTAAAAAAAATTAGCTTGACAACACCAAACATCTTTCCAGAATCTTCTGGAATTTTTGAACTTTCTATTAAGAAGTCTAAGTTTTTCAAATTGTTTTTAAATATTCTGATTATTAATTAAAATGTGCATATCTGTATTTATACCTCATTTATGTTTAACAAGAAATAATTTTCCAATGATTTCCTTAGCAGAAAATAAAACAATACTGTAAACTATCAAAAAAAAAAAAAAAGGCAGTAACAGTTCCACTGGGAAACAAAACTGACTTTCTTTTCTAAGGACTAAGACAATACCCATTCAATATCATGATTTGATATTGATTTCATGAGGTTTGGTTTTCTTCTTTCAAGGTTTGGTGAAACCACCAATGAAAGGCAATGAAGTCACAAGGATAAAGACGATTAACTCATCTCTATCTCCTTTTCATTTTCTTTTGAAACATTTTTATTAAGTAATAGTAGGTCTAGTGGAATGATATATTTTAAATAGGTAGAGTTAATAAAGTAAAATATCAAACAGGACATTATATTTGACTACTAATTGCCCCGTCTACCTGTTGCTCTTGTTTTCATCAAACATAGTATCTCTTTCATATTTACCCATAAGGAAAAAAATTCAACATACTTTTTAGATTAAAAAAGCACTTTCCCCTTATAAACAAATTATATAACCTGTAAACAGCCTCAGAACTCTGAGGAAGTTTGTTGCAGGTAAACTGAGTTTGAACATCAACAGTGCTTATACACTGATTTTCAGAAAAGTTGGTAAAGTTGTCTAAATGGAATGTTTTTAATAACTTGCAAAGACCGCCTAGAGGAAAATAAAGAGCCTCATTACTCATGGATGCTAATGAATCCACTTATCCGTGAGGCAATGATATTCGCATGTCACCTTTACAGACCTTCCTAGGTGATTTAGCATATATGAAAAGCAGTATACACTTCCCTCATTGATTAGACTGGGCTATGTTAAAATTAGCATCTCTAATCAATTGTTTAATCCAGCAAAAAATAAGAAGTATACTAAAACATGACCTCCATTTTAAAAAATATCAAGGGGAAATTTACTCCTCATCAACTGCTTTTCCTGTATACAGAGGAGTTCTGATGTCCGGTGAACAATGGAATAATTAGGCCATCTGCTGGCAAGTGGCAAACAGGCAACCTTTATTCATCCAAACTCAACTAAAGCCACCTTGGTGGTACTTCAGGGACTTAAGGAGTTGATTAGCCAAGGGTGTTTTGGTTTTTGCTTTTTTTTCTTTTTCCCTTACCCACGTTAATTGGTAATCTTTCACTTTAAATATTTTCAGTCACAGTAATTTAACTTCATCACTTTAAACCCTTCTAATTGGGGTAGGGAGTTACAACAGGAATGCAGGTCTACTGCTTGCATCATTTATGTATTCATCTAATATTTACTGATGGTCTGTTACATAGAAGGTAGCATTTTAAACATTAGGGATGAGGCAATATACACAACTTCCTTACTCTCAGAACAAAAATTCTAAATGTGCAGGTATTAACTAGTAAAATCATAAAGAATAAACTTTTCTTGAAGAATGAGTAAACCACACTGGAGTGCCTCACAGTTTATAGTAGATGCTACAGTATTTCAGTTTGGTTTCTAGAGAGAAAGACAAGGGTTCTTTAATCTTTGTTCTGGAAAAATACTAACTTATTTCATCAGTCAATGTCAACCAAATTGAATGAACAGTGCTAAAATTCACTTCTGAGGATTCTCGACCCTTGTAAGACTAACTCGAATTCCAGTGATCTTCTCAAATTGTAGCAATCCATGGAAATGATATACCCGTGTAACGTGGGATTTCAAGCTGACTTTCCTTGAAGCAGAAGCCGACTAACTCTCCTCTTGATGTGAAGGACGGAACAGGACAGTCCAGCCTGGAGGATATCTGCATTAGGTCATTCTGAGTATAATTCATCGATGTTACTGCTAAAGCTTCTGCTAACACAATGGAACCTGTTCTCCAGGTATACTGAGGACTTCAGTTTTCTGGGGACTTCAATTTGGCACCATTCCCAGTATCATACTCACACACACATACACAAAACCACCTTTATAGGTTCATTTCTAGTCCATAAGATTCTGCAGCAGAAACAAATTATCTAATTAATACCCAAATTGCCTAATTAATACTCAAATCACCCAGTTAATATCAATTCTGAAACAGTTTTATTTTGTTGCTGTCAACATCTTTCTTCATGAAATTCTTTGCACGCTAGCTCCTATTCCCATTTTTCTCTATAGATTTCATTCACAAACAATTCACGTCTCAGCCATATAAGTTAATAAATCTCTTTTATTCATTCATTTAAATGGCATTAAACTCACTGCAAATCTTTATTGTTTGATTGCAATGGGCTTGACTCTCTTTGGGCTTCTGTAGCCACCCCAGTGGGCCCACTGAGAGGAGAGGAAGGGGATAGGATACCCCAGGGGAATTTGTCCCTTGAGTGGCATTTACATATTTAAAGGAGAAACCTTTTCTAAGAGGTACCAACTTCAGATATGTCTTCAACTGTGCCTGAAATTAAAAAGTTAAACCTAAGGGGTTTTTATTTTTAGTGAGTGAGGTACTGAGGCAGAAAAGATAACAGCCACCAGAGTTATCTTCCTAAAACAGAAACACAGAACTCCCAGTGTCCCTACATTGCCTGTAAGAATGCAGGCCATCTTCTCTTACAGTCTGCATGCATCCAGCCCGTCCTCCTAACTGGTCCAAGGCATGAGAATAGGTAGAGAAGGTCTTCCCAGCAAACTTCTAAAAGAAGTCTTGAAAAGAAATCTTCCATCAAGGCAAGAGCATCTGGTCACAGTGGTGGAGACTGGGGAGTGATGAAGGAATTGCATCATGGGAAGAAGACAGTTACACTTCAAGACAGGGAGGGCAGAGTCTTGGGATGGTAATGCCAGAATCTGTCCGGTTTAGTGTGGTATAGCAGAGGACCAGGAGTGCTTGAGTTACAGGAACCAGTGTCCATGATGCTGCTTTGGGTTGCTGATTGAAGAACTGCCATCATTAGAGTATGGCTTTTATTGGCTTTGAGGCTACTGGTCAATCTAAACTATGAGAAGAGGAGCCCGGCTGGTTGAGAGCAATGGTCTATGTCTTATGTATTTCCCAATGCTTGGTACTCCTTGACATACATACATTCCACCATTAAATCATTATATGACTTTAGGTAAAATATTTCATCTCTGTGAGCCTCACTTTCTCTGTTAGATAGAGGTGATGACAATACCTGTCTTGGAGCAGTTCTGAGAATAAGGTGAAGTAATGCATATGAATAAACTTTGTGGTTCTTAAAGCTTTACATAAATGTAAAGTATCAGACGTTGGAAAGCTGTGCTGCACTACTAATTCAGAAATATGTCCACACATTAATGTTTTAGTGACTAAAATAGAATACTAATTGTGATATTGATGTTCTTCTATTTAACAAAATAAATAACATCACTCGCAAGTATATATATATATAGATATATAGATAGATACATACACACACACACACATGTACACACACTGCTCCCATAAGACTCAAAGTTATTTCCAGTTTGAATTGAATACAAAATGTGGCCAGTAAATATTTTGATGTTTTTTGACTTGCTCAACTGCACAAAAGTTGCCTACCACTCATCTATAAAAATAGGTCCAAAGCCAGTAGTGGGTCCTACAAGATAATTGCAAGTTAGCCCACTTCTCCAGCTTCATCTTGCTAGATTATCCTGACTGTATCTTACCACGTCCTCATCTATACAGTCCCCTAGATTTTATTCAGTCTGTGTCCTCTTATTCTTCCAAGCCTTTGAAAATATCAAGCCCACTTTGAATTTCTTATCACCATTTGTTTATTTCTTTGATAAAAAATATTCTCGTCCTTCAAAGCCCAATTCACGTCTCTGTGAAGCTATTTCCAATTCTTAGTCAGTAATAGAAAATCTTCTTTTATGTAGCCCTTCCTACCCCTATTAAACACTGTATTATTTTATAAATGCTTATAAGTATTTAGTATAAGCCTTCTCATTTAAATTAAACTCTCACAAAGGGTAGGAGTATTTCTGTGTACATCCTGTGTCCCTGGGCCTAGCCTGGTGCTCGGCACTGTTGCGACTCTGTTACTTAGCTATTATTATTTCTACTGTAGTCATTGATAAATACATATTTAAATATGTGTTTACTTAAATATGTATACATATTTTTTAAATTTTCTAGTAACTCATCAAAAGTTTGACTATGAGCTTCAATTTTACTTTTTCTCTCTTTTTTGGACAGCTGTGGGAAAAAAAGACAAGAAAAGACCTTGAAGAAAGATTCTTATGACTGCCAGGTACATAGTCTTCCCAAAAGTACTCTTCTAAAAGCAGAATGATTAGTCCTTCCCAGTATACAGAGAGGGATTACTGAGGCCTAAGGGACAGAGAGATCGAAGCGTCATCATGGTAGGGGTGGTTAACAATGGCCTTGAGGCTATCCATCAATCTAAATGGAGTGGGCAACAAGGCCAGAGAGGACCAAGGAAGCTCTGAGGTGGTGACTGTGTTTCTAAAGTGGAGTCCATTAAGAGGCAAGGATACTTTGAGCAGGTGGCCGGCTAGTGAACAGGTTTGAGAAGCAAAGACTGTGCACAGCCCTAGAAGGGAGAACAGAAGGATAAGAGAAAGTTCAATTTTGTCTGCAGGATCAGGCAAATTCTTGAGCGCAGGGAGAGCAGAATATACAGATATCAGATTGTACAGGTGGGGGGTTGGGGGGGATGCAACAAAGCAATGTCCAAAACTGCAAAAGTACAATCAGTGTTTTAGAGTAAAAAAAAATTTAGTCAGATATACAACACATAATGAATCTGGACTTGAAAAAATATTTTCGTACATAAGTTTCCCCTAAAATCATTAGTGTTACAGAGAGAAAAAATAACTACGTAGGCTAAGACTAACTTTCTAAATCTCCATGACTAAAATACTTTACCAAATCTGGGTGAAAAGATATTTGCAATTAGATAGTTTTTAACTTGCTATGCATGTGAGTTATACTGAGTGCTAGTTATGAGTTTGGCAAAATGATATGTCATTTTCTCATAAAGGTGTACAGTTTTTTTTTAAATGGCTTTCAAATCAAGGAAACCAATTTGCATTTTATTAAGAAAGAAACAATCAATACAGGAGAGGGTGAAAAATTACGCCATTAAATATGATTCTCATGACTGTTCAGAAACTAACTTTGACTCCAAGAGACCGTTACGCAGTAGTCAATACATACCAGACACCAAGCCTGATGGAATTTGCAGCTTTAGTTCACCCGGACTGCAAAAGTATGGTGACTGCAGCACTGACATTGGAACTTTGTACTTTAAGCAAGACTCAATTTAAAATCACATAATGTAGCATATTCTTCCAAATGGTCTTAGATCAGGTTCCCTAGAGCAGAGCCTGAGACAGGGACTCAGGCACAGGAAATTTATTGAACCCACTAGCAGGAGGAAAAATACTCTGAAGGATTACACAGGACAGGGAGAGGGGAGGGGCCGAGCAAAGATGTGTCTCCCATAAAGTGTAGACTTGGCCTGATCCACTGCGGAAAGCAGGCCTTCTGGAGGATACACTGCAGTTTGCTCAGCAGACCTGCCTTGCTTTGAGGCAAAGGGGCTGGGCTTTTCTGTCCACTGTGCCCCACATACGTCAGACCCTGGTCCTGTGAGAAGAGGGATGTGGTTGTAATCTCTCCAGCATATCCAGGCCAACGGCATTTCTCTGGAGACAGAAGCCCTTTGAAGCACCCTAGTAGCACCTGTGGCAAGAATGCTGTGGGGCCCAGTGAAAGGAACCTGAGCTGAGCACCCCAAAGCAGCTGCTGTTGCTGGTGATTATTTTTTGTCTCGTTGCAGAAAGAATTCAGAGGTGAGACAGGGAGGGTAAGGAAGTAAAGTGAAGATTTATTAGGAGACAGATAGTACACTCTCCAGGGGAGAGCGGGCAGGCTCAGGTAAGCAGCTGCCCCGAGCTTCTTTGGCAAGTTGGTTGCATGGGGTGTAAAGATGAATGGGGGAATATTCATTGGGGAGGGAAGAGTTTGGGGTCATATTCCCTGATTTTCATCCCAACTCCACCTTCCCGAAAGGAAGAGGAACTTTTGTCCTTATTTAGTCTGGATCAATCGGAAGTGTCATGGAGTTGGGTCATGATGGGTTCTTCTAATCTGCAAGGCTAATTTTATTGTAATGAGGGCATAATGAGCAAAAGGTTACACTGGGACACTGGAGATTCTTGCCTTTTCCCACCTTTCTTTGCCTGCCTCCAGGACACTTGTTACCCCAAAATGTGTGATCTCTTATCAGTCCAGAGATTCCTGGTTTTCTGTCTGCCCAGGGACCCCTGTTGTTCATAAGATATACGATTTCCTGCCATTTAGCCTGTGCCCTACTTTTTCTGCTCATGTCTAGTTATCTGCCTGCTCTAACACTACTGCCAAAATCCAATGTACATATACCAAGTTTAAAGAATCATTTCTGTGATTAACACCCATGTAGTTACCCTGATCATAATTTGCTTTTAATATATTGATTCAATAACTATATAAATAAATAAATACAAGAACTTAGGGCCAAACATTCATAAATTAACTAATGATATACTTTCTTTAGGCAGATGAAACTTTATAAACCACCACATTTCCATTTTTGTTGGTGCAGTAAGTTCAAACTTAAATTACTGGAAAAAATATTTTTCAGAGTTTAACGATTTTTGGTTTTCTTTTTTTAGCTTCATTCAGTTCTATTAGATATGTTTTTATTTTAAGGAATCTCAAAATTCATATTCTGGAAGTAGGCAGTGTATAAATTATAAATAAGGTAGCACAAGATAGAATGAGGCCAGCTGAAGCCTCATACCCTCTATTCTTTGACATCTGAAAAATACTAGCTACCCACACTGGAAACATCTCCCACTTTTTCCTGAGCCAATGCTTACTGACTTTTCAGACTTTATAGCTGTGTGTATTCAGGTAACACACATAGCTTTGCAAGTGCAAAATGAAATGTTGCTTATAATGGTAAGAAGTATGTTTACTTCAGATTAGTCTCTGATTTCAGTTTAAGGAACATTTTGGGGAAACAGCCACCTGTCACTGGAAGCATGCTATTCACATACTCATTCCACCAAAAAAAAAAAAAAAATATATATATATATATATATATATATATACACACACACACATATATATATATAATGTATAATCTTTATGTATTTTTACCATAGGCATACCTCTATAAGATATACAGAGGTTACAAAAATTATAAGGATGTATTAAGTACCCAGAAAAGAACTTACCATCCAGTGATAGTCATATAGTTAATCAGCCACAGTCACATAGCATGCAAGCTACAAGAAAGGACTATTAACAAATGACACAGGAGCGAGAGGTTTGGGTAATAAAATATTCTTTGGAGGAAAACAAGCTTTAAGAAGTTTTTGTAGAGATCATCATGTGTACTGAAGCCTTAAAGTATGAGGCAGAGAAGGACAGGCCTCACAAGCAGAAAGAGTGAAAAGGCCGCAGTCACCAGAAACTACCACGGGGTAACTTTATACACGAATGATACGGGCAGCCCAAACATCAAGCTTCTGAAAGCGCAGGGGCTGAAGCACTTTCTAACACACAAATACCAGAGACTAATAAACGGTTTCTTTTCTCAAAGTGCTGTCATCAAAATGAATTAGCTTTGACTATTTTCAGACCTTGAATCACCTTTTTTTTTACACCGTTTAAAACCCTAAAAGTTGTGCATGATTGGTCTTAGTTGGGTCACCCTTTCACCAGGGGAAAGATGCAAATCCTGGTGAAAAGTCCCATTGAGACTACACCCAATGGAGAATGGAAAGCTGGCCAAAGAAAACTGGATGTGCTGTAATCCAGGAAAAGGTATAATTGATAATTAGGATAAAAGACACAAACACCCAATTCCCTGTAAGAAGAAGCCAAGTCAGTTCTTCTGTCCTATCTCATTCCCTTGTCACATGTGCTAGACAAGTGAGTTGAGTATTTCGTCTTTTTTGTCTGTAATTCCTCACCTTGAAACACACTACAGAAAATCTACAGGAGGAGAGAGTTAGGAAAGGGTGAGAGCTACAAAAGGGGTTCCACCCTTTTCTTAAAAACAAAAAACAAAAACTCTGAGCTCTAGAATGTCTCCTCTCTTCCGTTGGTTCCTTGCTGTATTGCTAGTGAAAAGGAAAGGAAAGGCATGACCCAGGTTATGATAAACTATATATGCCAAAAGCGGATTGCACTTTTTAATTTTCCTGTTGGGGGTAATTTTTCATTAGTGCAACAGGGAAATGAGTAATGATTGAACCAGAGATTTTGCCAAGTTTTTAGTTTTTTGTTTCTCTCTTACTCTCACTGCCTTGAAAGAAACTTCTGCCTCCAGATAGCTTTACCATCTCCTGATGCCTGGTACAATGTTTTATCATTTAGTGTGCTCGGTTTGGAATGGTGCTACAAAAGCACCTGGAATGTAGCACTATATTTGTATATGTGTCTTGTTCTAATGCAGGTTCTAATCCTAAACCAGAGTGGCTATATCATATTTCTGTTGGTATCCCCAGGGCTATAGACAGTAGGCACTTGATAAACATTTTTAATAAATAAATGGAGTTATAGGAACAATGGATATTACTAGAGTTTGCTTCAGCATTCTTCCTTTGTCAAATGACAAACTATCAACATGCAGCTGTAACTGCACAGGATAGGTGATAGGAGAACTTTATGTATGTGATAAACTTAAGTGTAACAGTCCCCTATTTTTAAAACAACTGAGATAGCCCCAACATTAATAACAGGATAAATTTTAAGAGAAAGTCATCCAAATAGCTTGTAACTATCAGATTTTCTTGTTATGTTAAGGCAAAGTGGTTCCTAAAGTCTATGAGGCAAGAACAGAAAACAGAGGAGCAAGTGATGGACATTATTAATTTATTCACAGTTGCAGATAAAAGGGCACTGCAATCGTTACACAGATCTACACTCAAGGATCCAGTATTTTCAGATATTTATATCTGTCATCTGTTGGGTTCCCTAAAGTACACGTTATACCACCCATGATGTTGCTTTAGACTATCCCAAGGAGAGAGAGCATGGCCATGGACATTCCCCTCACTTGTTTTAAAGAAATCTTTCAAAAAGGAGAAGCTGATCCAAATAGTACGCAATGTTGCTTGTTAGCAAGGTGGGAATGGATTGACTTGAACTTCATATTGTCTGTCACTTTTCCTCTCTATTTTCATAATAATATAAATATTTATTTAAAAGGCATTAATGTAGCAGTTATTGAATTTCAGGGACTGTGGTGGTGAAGAAAATATGGTTACTGCCTTCAAGATGCTCATGATATAGAAAGTTAAGTTCAGAAAAAAACCCAATATAAGGCAATGGACAATACAGAGACCAAATATGGAAATTCATAAGTCACATGGTTCTAAAAAGATCAGTGTTGGAATGCAACTCATTTTTAAATTTCTTACCAGGTCCATCATACACTTAGTGGTAAAGAGATTGTCAGTGGATGCCTGTGGGTTTCACCTGCCTGGCATCCTTTTCTGCCATCTATGGTGACAGCACTATGGTTTTCCATGTGGGGCCTACCTTATTCCACTCTCAGTCCATGTGCTTCTTGTAGGGCTGGGTCATGTATTACAGAAGGAGGGTCAGGTAACAAATCAGAGCCAATGAGATCCATTCCACATACCATGTGTGGGAACATTGGGAAGGGAAAAATTGGGACTTCTGGGAGTCACCAGTTCAAACCTTAGAATATTTACCACAAAAAAAGAAGCAAAGATGAGAGACAGAGAGCAGGTCCTAATTATATCATTTGAGCTGCTGGTTTTAGTTATTCTTGTCTCCTCCAGTTAAGTAATCTAATTACATGCCCTTTTTTCCCAGCCATTTTGAGTTGGGTTTCTTCTTGCTGCCACTTGTACCCAAAAGATTACTGGCAAAGACAGGTCTCTCGAGTGTCTATAAAAGGGGAATTGAGCCAGAGGGAAAGAGTTATCTTACAAAGACAGAAAGAAAAGAATGAAGTGAAGCTACTCACTCTATCCCGAGCCCCTGAACAACACAGGACTTGAATTTTAGAAACGATGTTTTGACCAAAATACTTGGTGACATTCATGACACTATGTCCTAGTGCCTTGGTTCAGAGCACTGCCCATGTAGCAGCATTCAGTGTTCATAAGCGCAGGAGCACTTGGACCACAACATGATCAATTATAGCTTCAGACTGGATGCCACATCTAATGCCACTGCTTGTGTGTAGGTTACTGTGGGCCAATCTCTTGAGTTTTAACTTCCTGACTTTTAAAATCTGTAATATTGGAAACAGTGGGGCCAATCAAAGGCACAAGAGCTCGGAAGACATGCCTTCTACTTGCTCTTTAACAAGTCTTTCCTGGGTGTCCCTTTTTGTAAAAATTTTCTTCTTTCATATGATTCTAAAATTTATGTGAGTAAAACATGCTATGCTTATGAAGGCAATTTTTTAAATAGTGATTAAGAGTAATGATTAAGTTTTCTTTGTGTGATTACTAAGAAAAATGTGTCTCGTTATAAATTTCAATTAAGCCCTGGGATCTGCTGCGAAGTCAAATGCAAGCTTCCTATTGCAGTCATTTACTAATCCCCATGTACTAAAATATCAGAATTGTTATTACATGTTTCACTACTTTTAATAAATGGTTTTCTTCCTATCTATATTTTGAAATTTGCATAGACCATATTTAAAGACTTTTATAAATACTTACATAAGCATTTGAAAAATTTGTTTTAAATTTATATGTAACAAAATTTCCTGAAGCTTGAAACAAATTATTTTGTCAAAATATCATTTCTGAAGTATAAGTATTTTGAATTCTTGTCTTATTGTAATGCAATTTATTTTGACAGTTACTTATCAAATGCCTGCTGTATACCATCATAGATCTAGGAGCTGAGCATACGGCAGTGGACTAGTCCCGCAGGACCTCTGTCCTCTAGCAAAGGAGATAGAATAAATAAGCAATCAGATAAATACACAAGATAATTTCTGTGCTGTGAGGAAATTAAAACAGGGTGCTCTGATAGAAAGTCAAGTGACAGTGCCTTTCTGAGAAGGTGACATTTGATCTGAGATCTGAATCTGTGTTGTGCTGTGTTATGTTACGGGCTGAACTGTAACCCCCAAAATTCATATGTCAAAGTCCTAACCCCACTACCTCCGAATGGGACTGTATTTGGAGATAAGGTCTTTAAAGAGGTAATTAGGATAAAATGAAATCATTAGGGAACCCTAATCTAGTATGACTGGTGTCCTTAGCAGAGGAGATGAGGACACAGACATGCACAGAGAAACGAACAGGTGAGAACACAGTGAGAAAGCAGCCATCTATAAGCCAAAGACAGAGGCTTCGGAAGAAACAACCCTGCGGACACCTTGATCTCAGACATCTAGCTTCCAGAACTGTGAGAAAACAGATTTCTATTGGCTAAACGACCCAGTCTGGTATTTTATTATAGCAGCTCTGGCAAATTAGTTCATTCTACTATGAAGGCATTGAATATCTTGGGAGTAGGAAAATCTCCCATCACAACCCACAATCCTAAAGGTCTGCCTACTCTCAATTTCCCATTGTAATCAAGTACATGAAGAGCAGAAATACATAGTTATTCACAAACATTTCTTGGATCCAGTATTCTCAAGCTCCAAAGCTTTTATTGGAGCTTGTAGTAAGTAACAAAGGGACCAAAGTAGACTTGTATCTCTTTTAAGTGTCACACCCACACTTTAGGGGAGATATTAATGACTGAAGAGAGAAATAAAAATCAGAAACCATGCAGTAAAAGAAAACAAAAAGGTCAAGGTGTATTTCATAAATTTAAAAATATGAAGCTAATATGTAATGTTAATTATTGATACTAAGTTTTATCTTTTTGTCATGTCTGAAGTATTAAGTCAACAGAGATGTTAAGGTATATGTTGCTCATATGGGGAGAATTTTTTAAAACATATCCTTAATGAGAAAAAAAGAGAATTTCCCTCTCTGCTTTCCTGACATATGTATGGAGCTGTGCTTGAGAATACAAGATACAGTTTCTATTTTTCTTGTAATACAGTCATGTATGTATTTGCTTTAATTAGTCAAAACTTCTGGATTGCTAGTGACAGAATCCTAAATTGATTTAATTTAAGCAAATCAGTTGATGTGTTATTGACTGAAATAATCAAGAAGAACAGAGAGACAAATGACCTTTCCGAAATGAGAACCAGAAATTCTACTGCCATACAGCCTCTGTCCACCCATACCTCAAATTTTAGTTTAGATTTTCTTTAGTTTTTTTGGCGGGGGAGGTAATTTGGTTTATTCATTTAATTTTTTTTAATGGAGGTCCTGGGGATGACCTCGTGCATGCTAAGCATGCACTCTACCACTTGAGCTACACCTTTCCCCCATATCTCATACTTTGATGCCGGCTTTTATTGAAGACCAGCTTTTTCATATAGCAGGGAACTTGGCCATAGAAAGCATTTGGGCTTATTCTATATGCCTCCGTAAACAAAGATAAAAAAGCTCTTTCCCACCAGTTCTCATTATAAATGATGTAAGGAATGTCTCATTTTTGATTGACTTAGTCATGTACCCATTCTTGAATCAATCATAGATGAATGAGATACTGTTGGTTTAGTCTTAATCATAGCTTTACCCTCACAGTCAGGAGAAAAATCTGTTACCAGGGGGAGAATTGGGAGGGGGATGAGCAGACAGGACACTGGTAAAAACCTAAAAGAGCAAGTCTTGCACATAATAGTCTGTTAATAACTGTTCCACAATAAGTTTTAGGTGCATCTTGAAAATGAATGGATTAATTAATGAATAAAATAAGAATTAAAGTTGGGTAAATGAGTATTAACACAGAGTGATGCTGAGGTTTAAAAACTCAAATGTTCTAATTTAACTACTTGAATGAAAAATCTTTTGAAGAGTTTTGTTATAACACAAACTTTTTTTAAACCAAAAAGCATGACGTAACTTTTTAGACCTGCAAATTTGGAAATTTTGGCAGGAAGCCAAAAATTAAAATCTGTGAAAAGTGGCCTTTTATTTCTTCTTATACAATACTTTGCAGATTATTGTTTGAAGATTCTTATTCCTTTAAATGATAATACAGGAAAAAGAAACATGACCAGCATTAAAAATTTGTTCACAAAATATTTCTGAATTTCCCCACACACACAAACTGTCATGTGTTAAGCTTGTGATCGCTCTGATAATTCTTTAACCTGGAATATCTATAAGGTGAGTGGTATGGAAGTTGCTAGAATAGTAAACAACACGCAACGAATCTAAAGTTCTCATCTTATTATTCCATAAGGTTTTCCAAACAAGGTCATGTGCTAGAATAACTATTGATTATCTCTCATGGCTCATGATATAGAGGAGTAAAGAAAAAGATGCAGAAGATACAATATTTAACCTTAGTGTGATGACAATCTAGATGGCAGAGAATGGTAGTCCTGAAGTAGAATCACTTCACCAAAAGATAATATGAAGATGTTATTTCAATCCAAGTTCTCTTGTTTTACAAGTGAAGGAACTACAAATTTCCATAAATGAAGACACATGACATATAAGAAGCCAAATGTAGTCATGTAAAAGTGTAATTATGCCAAAATAATGTAGGAAGCCAAATTTAGTGAAAGATGAGAAATTAAAATTTCAAAATCCCAAATAAGGGCTAGGACCACTTACCACGTCACACCGGCATTGATGCTGGGAGATTTTGACCAGTGTTTTGCTTGCAGACAAACGCAAAGCCTTCTTTATGAAAAATATAATATTCCTGAAGTACATAGGTGTTTGTAAGGACAAGCAAAGTGCAAATCTAACGCACATAACGTAAGACATGAGGAAACTCAACATAAGTAAGAGATCATCATGCAAACAAGTTAGTTGCAAGAGGTTCATATGTTTATTACAAGTTCCCCAAATGCCATTTCCCTACCTCTGTAGGTAAGAAAAAGAACAAGAAAAAAAGGAGAGAAATTGTTAGAATTGGGGACTTTGTGATCATTTTTAATAATTACCTGAATAATCACATTTCACCTAAGTTCTCTTATCCTGGTTTTATTTCCTCCACAAATACTTTGTACTAAAATTGTTTGTTTCCATTTAACCCAAATGTATTTATATCTGATGAAATACTTTTAAAAAGGAAAAAGATATTATTGGAAAACAGGAATGGCCAAATAACTTGTGAATACAACTTTCTCTTGCTTTTATTCATTGTTCTGCTATAGCATTTGGCTCTGGAAAAATCCATTTTTACGTTAAAATATCCTAAGAATGAGTTCCTGAGTTTCTGCAGATCCCTTGAATCCCTACTCTAGGCTACGTTCCTTCTTCCAGCCAAATACAGTGGTGCGCTGACCACCAATAGCTGTCCATCAGACACACTGCACACACCCAGCCGGCCTTCGACCAGGCACAAATCTGTGAGGCACCCCACCTCTGCCCTTCTTACAGCCTGATGACTCACAAGGCACTGAGGAAATGTTTTGCTAGATTACATAAATTCTTTCAAATTCTCAACACTCCAATCTTCCCTGAATTTTAGATAGCCTTCACGCAAATACAGTCAATTAAAAAAATACATATTTTAATAATGAACCAACAGTCAATAAAAAATATATATAGTTTAATAATGAAAGCTGAGATGCATTTCTTACCAACAGCGTGACAGGCATTATTCTAAGTGTTCCACGTGTTTAGCTCACTCCACAGGCAGCATGGCATGGTAATCAAGAGCCTGACTTCTGAAGCCATAATGCCTGAGTTTAAATCATATGTGTCTCACTTGCTACCTGTGTGGCCTTGGGTAAGCCACCTCATTTATTAAATGGGATTAATAATAGCAGTATTTACCCTCTAGGGTTGCTATGAAGACTAAATGAGTTAGGACTTGTAAAGAAATTTGAATACTCCTTGGGCCCTAGTAAGTACAATGTGAGCATGTTAAATAGAATTTCAATTTTAAGTAAGTTTAAGTTCTGGTATTTTACCCATCTTATAGATGAAGAAACTGAGATAAATATAGTCAAACAGCTTGGTCCAGGGTACATAGCTGGTAAGTGGTAAAGCCAACTTCTGTAAATGTGGTGTCCTATTTTGCACTGTGTATGTGTGTACGCATGTGTGGTCTTAAAAGTGGGTGGAATAAAATAAGTAATATTTGAAAATGAGTACAAATTTCCCAAATATTTTGAAAAACATCAAATTAGACTTCTAGTTAACTAGATGTCCACTAGACAGAAAGTTAAACACAAACAAGCAAATAAATATAGTTAAAATACTGAAAATCAAAGCTAGAGGAAATAATATTAAAAGAATATGAAGAAAAATGACACATATAGATAGGAAAAACAGTGATAAGAATAACCACTGACTTCTCATCAGACAATTCAAATGAGATAAAAATAAGAAGACATATATAAAGAAGATAGGTATATATAAAGTGTTAAAAGAAAAATGGCAATAAAGAATTCTATATTCAGTGAAAATATCCTTCACATAGGAAGGCAAAATATATATATCTTCAGATAAAGAAGCTGAAAGAATGAATGCTAGAATTTGCATTTCAAGAAATATTACAGGATGCTCTTCATGCTAAAGAAAAATGATACCATATGACAATCAAAAGGAATAAAGAAGAAATTTACCAAAGGAGAAAAGAGCACTAAATATGGAAATTTGTGGGTAAATATAAAGTTTTTTTTCTCTTTTATTTTGTAATTTAAAAAATGCAACTGATTTTTTAAAGTAAATATAATAACGATGTAATACTTTTCATTAAAAAAGACAAGAAGGAGAAAAATGCAAGAAAAAATAAAAATAAATAGAAAAAATAGTCATGAAATGATAGGTATAGAATTAATCATATCAAAACTGAATGAATTGATCGTTTGAAATTATAGACAGAGATAGTCCCTTTCATAAAAAAAGAAAATCACAATTTGCTATTTATAAGACTTGTATTACTCTTTAAAAGTATGGCAAGTAAATGTTAGCCTCTCTATATAAAAATAGATTTTAAAAAGTTTCTTCTGTATAGCACAGGGAACTATGTTCAATATCTTGTAATAACCTTTAATGAAAAAATATATGAAAATGAATATATGTATGTATATGCATGACTGGGACATTGTGCTGCACACCAGAAATTGACACATTGTCATTGACTTTACTTCAACAAAAAATAAAGAAATATTTTTTAAAAGTATAGCAAGTGATATACAATAATAAACACTAATCCTAAAAAAGCTGAAGTGATCCTGTTAATGTCAGATGAAACATATACTGTAAGACAGAATCTTTCAGAATCTTACAGAGATGAGAAAACTTTTATAATGATAAAAAGGTCATTTAATCAAGAAGACATGAATTCCAAAATGTGTATGCACTTTTTATATTGCCAATAACCAACTGAAAATGAATCCAGGTAGATCTTGTGCACTCGGTGGATTTGTGTCTCAGCTGAGAAATCCTGAATTTATGAAACCTCAATCTTTCATAATGGGCTGCAAGGAAATGTGCCCAATGTTTCTTATATTTTTATTACACTGAAAGGACAACAAGCCCTGCCCCCTGCTCTGCCTATAGAAATGTCCTTGAAAATACAGACACAGATGTCCAGAACTGTGAGAGATCCATGGGGAGAATGTCTCCCAACAATCAGTATAAACAGAGAAACAGACATAAGTGCACTGGCAATGCTGTCTTTTATATTCCACGGTGTGTACATATGTACAATAACCTAAGTGACATTTTCACTATGACATATGACAAGGTCACTTCCAAAATACTAGTTTTGCATCTTCGTAAAGTACCATGAGGAATTGTTTTTGTAACAGAATATAAAATATCTACTATAACACCATTTTATATTTTCCTGAGGTTTCTGACTACTTTGGGAATAGCTGAGAAAACAGCTCACATTTCACACAAATACTCCACCAGAACACATTGATCATAAAGAACGACATTGCCACAGGTCTCCATGTAGATTGGTTTCCACGTGGTAACTGGGATCACAGTAATATAGAGATCCAAGTAAACTGCAACAGAGAATTGAGCCAACTTTCTCAAAGTTTTAGGAGTGAAAATTAGAGGTGTTGAGAAAAATGAATGTTTTGGTAAATTATTCCTATTCAGTAATTTAACAAACATGTATCAGTTTGTGACAGGTACTAACAAAGGTGCCAGATTCAGAATTAAGTGAGTTAGACAGCCCTTCCTTGTTTTGTGAATTAAGTGTTTTAGGGGAAAAAGACAGACAGTATACAAATAAATTAATAAGTAACTTAATTTGCCCTAGTGTAATCCTTGAGGATGACAGGGGATACTGGGATAACAATTTTGGTGCTGATCGTGGTGCTGGTCATGTGCCACACTGGTGGCCCAGGAAGAGCACAGAGCGGACAGGAGACCAGGACACCACAGCCCCTTCCATTCACATGCTGTATGCGGAGCAGACGCCGGCTGACTCTTTCCACCAGGGCTCTCGTTCTCAGCCTTTAGGAGCCACGTTTTCCTTGAGCCTCTGGTGGAGGTGGGTGCCCTCCTTCACATGATGTGAAGACTAAATGCCCAATTCTTATTGGTAAGTTTTGATGTGGAATTACAGCTACAGTGGTAATATATCAGCACTTGGTTGGCTGTAAGTAAAGTACACACTATTTTATTATCTGTTCCGTATAAAATGTGTGAAAAAAAATGAGTGGCTGGTGGCATTTTCTTTTTTTTAATTTTAATGATTGTCAGTGAAAAGACTTGAAATCCAAGAGAAGTGCTACTGTGAGAAGATCTGGGGAAAAAACTTTTGACAAAAGAACAGCACTCTAATGGTCTGGACCTAGAATAACCTTAGAGTATTTGAGGAACTGCAAGAAGGCTGGAAAGGAGTGGAAGAGAACCACAGAGAAATAATGTCAGAGCATGGAGAGGTGTGGGTGGTAGTCTATGGTGAGGATCCTAGTTTGAAGAACATAAATTCTTTTCTGTCTGTCCAGAGAACTTTTTTCCTTTCTTGGAATGACAGAACTCCTTTCCTATGGAGCTGAGATGTCTCCCCAGGTTACAGGAATATGCATAAGACCAGACCTGCATGAACAACATCTTATCCTCTAGTCACTGGCTGAAGGTAGACATATTATCTACACCAGGCCAATCAGAGGCATTCTCGGGACTTCTCCTATGGAGATTTTATGAGAAAATACTTCTTTTTTAAATAATCAGAGACATGAGTATCTACGATATGAAAAGAGAGGCTGGGCCCTGATAATACTCCAGACTTAGGGTCCAGCCATGTTGTGTACCAGTGAGCCACAGACAGTTGCATACAGCAGTAAATGCCACATATTGCTTAAGTTGGTTTGATTTCAGTTTAGCAATTTACAACTGAAAAAGTCTTGGCTAATAAGCCCATAAATACCCAGCCCCTACAAGTCTCTCTTCTTTTGCCTTGATGTTCAAGCAGAATAATGAGGGAGTCCTCAGAAAGTCCCTATTTGCCACAGTTGTTGACTCATCCAGCATACAGTTCCAACATTGGAAGAGCATCCTTTGACACTTTGGAGCATTAAAGTTGATGATTCTGCAGCCTCCACAGAATGCAGAGAGGAGCCTTCCTCTCCAGTGTAATGCATACCCGTGTGGAATACATGCCAAAGTTGGCTGGGGCTTCTAAAGTTACAGTTCTTGAACTACACATCTGTTTCAAGTCACTTACATAGGACTTTTTTAGTATAAATCTGCCACAAGGATGGCTCTGTTAAAGCACATTCTGGTGTTTTCTGCCTCATGTTTGACTCTCAGTTGAACTGGCAATCCATTCTTCTTGCCTCATACAACTCTTAAGATAAATTGTACATCAGAATTCTTATTTCCCTTTTTATCACGTAACTTTGTAATTAATCCAGTCAATATCCAGATAAATGCTGATGGCTTAAATTATCACCAGTATGATTTTGCCTTCTAAATTTATATCACCACCCCAGTCTTCAATGCCAACTCATGGGGCCAGATATCCAGTGAGTCACTCAACTTCTTTACCTAGATGCCTTAACTTTAGTTCAATACACAGAATGTACCATGTCATAATCTCCTTCACTTGCCACATGTCTCCTTGATTTTATCTTTTAAATAATGTTACTGTTTTAATCTTTGTAACCATCAGCCTAGACCAATTACAAATACCTTCATCTGGGTTTCTGCAGTGTCCTCCTAACTGCACTCCATGGAATCACCCTGCCCACTTCCAATGACTACTCCCTGCTCCAACAGAAAATAATTAAAACTCAGTCTAATCATTCCAATTCCATGCTTAAAATCTGCTGATGAATAGAGGCACATCAGTTTTCATATAAATATAAAACTCCTAAGCATGTTCCCTGAGGACCTGCACAACTATCTCTTGCCTTCCAGTCCATCCACATCTCAAATCACTCTTCCCCCCATTAGTTCTTTTGCACACATTCTTTCCACCAGTTATAACACAAAAACCTGCTTCATGTTCATAGCTGTAAATTATGACATCTAGCTGCTGTTCTTATTTCTTCTTTCTTGTCCAGTATCTGTGCCATTCCTTTCCAATACAAGCATTCACATCCAGAACTAGGTGAATATTTTTGTTACTGTTTTTATTTCTCAGAGTGAGATATAATAAAGAATGTGCTTCATAGCTAGGGAAGGGAAGAATTAGAATTAAGATCTGACACTTTGTCATGATTGATAGATCATTTTTCTTAGTGACAGGAAGGTGCCAAGAATTATGCTTGCTTCTACTGTTTCCTAAGATGAGTAAGATCTGGCACACTGGACCCCCTCAAAAAAAGTGTGTGACTAAGAAGTAAAAATCTTGACAATCACTGAGGTACACCACCAAATCTGTCCTGGGATGGATGTTTATTTCTGTATTCTTAAAATTTTCTGGATATGAGCCTATAAATCTTGTTGGGAATCTTTCTAATTCCTTAATAGATGGATAAATATTTTTTAAAATCTCTTCTAATACAGAAGGTATTTTAAAGGGAAATCTAATTGAAGGCAAAGAAAAGTTGTCCTCAGGATTTACTAAGTGATAATAAGAAGCCGCTGGCTACTGCTATTAAAAAAACATGATTTTTCCCCGAGAAACCTGAGAGAGAAAATGTCAGAATTTTATTAAAGACAAGGAGAGGGATTATGATATTATCCCTGCTCTTCTCCTTCAAAAGGAGCCCAGTGTCTTTACATCTCTTTTGAACAGCTTACATTTTCTACAGCTACTAGTTCAAATCTTACCCAGTCTTCTTTCCACATAATTCTATTTTATGAAAAACTGCGGTTTATACTTTAAATTCCAGTCATTAGCCTAGAGAAATTATCGGCAGGAAATCTGGTCCTTGTATCCATCTGTGGAGAAAATCTCAGGTAATGTTGCTGTGCACAGTGAAATTCCAGAGGCAGACTACCAAAATTAACACAGGAATGATAGATAACTCAAATTGATTTTTCAGTCCATTCAACTTCTTCACAGATTAATGCATAATTAATGCCATTCAATGTGCTAAGGAGAATTCACCTCAGTTATGATGACTTCTATCACACCATCCTTCCACACTTGATGTCAAACAGAGCAACTGGGAAAATAGGCAGAAAAACATCCTAATTTCCTTGTTTATCTCAAATACGGAATATTTTCTCTCCATATAGATACATTTAGAAAATTTAGAAGAAAATATATGGAGAAAAACTTCTAGAATAGAATAAGAATTCAAAATGCTTATGGACTGTATAAGAGAAAGAAAGAGAAAAGGAGGGAGGGAAAAAAGGAAGGAACAGAGCAAGCCAGAAAGACAGAGAGGGAGGGAGGGAGGAAGGAAGAGGAATGAGGAAGGGAGGAAGGAAAAGAGAAAAGAAAAGACAAAGGAGAGTGGAAGGGAGGGAGGGAGGGAGAAGGAAGGGAAGAAAAAGAGGAAGATGCCTCCAGTTCACATCTCTGATTTCTGTGATAATGATCCATGATGATTCCGGGCAATAGAAATTCTTTAACATCACATGTGTTACACATGTGACCTAATATGTTAGGTCAGTTCTGTTCTTGGTCACTGATAAAGGAAGATAAACAAATAAAATAAGAGAAAACAAACAAATCCTATTAGTGAAGAAATAAAGCTGAACTATTCTACACTATTTCTTTGAGCCATTGAACATTTTAAAAAATTCTGAGTTAACAAAACTGTCTCTTCAGAAACTGACTATTTAAAAATTTTTCTTGCCATTGAGAATACAGTACTGAAAACCCAATACTTCTTTGGATATATTTGTACAGAATGCTGAGTTTCTTTCTTTCTTTCTTTTTTTTAAAATATCCTTCTTAGTAGCAAGCTGAGAGGAGAGACGATAACCACTGATTTCCCCCAAACATCCACATATCATTCCTCACTCTTGGACCAAGAAGTAGTTTTTATAGCCTTGAAAAAAATGTCAGAAACATCTTGTGTTGGATTTAAAGGCTGTCTTCATGGCCATGTGAAGGGGATTAGGAGAGCTGTGGGAAAAGCAGGGCTGGAATGTGCTTCAAAAGCTGCAACTGTTAACGATGAGTCATGGCTGTGGGGCTCGTCACACTAGGGTAAGGCAAGTTTTGTGCAGGCGGGGCTCAGCCTCGAAGGGTTTGCAAAATTAAAAAAATAAAATAAATCCATTGCTGTAGACTAGACTCGATTTCAGGTTTAAAGAAAGGGAGAAAAAAGGCTTTAATGTCTTTGTGTCAGCTTTGTTGAGAAAAAATAGAAAAATGTGTATTTTAAATGACTGTGGGTTATTTGTCTATGAAAAAAAGGTAATGATTCTTTTAATGACAAACACATTCATTGAGCTTTCTCGAAACAGCAAAACCTCAATTCTCAGCACAAACAAATGAAACAGCGGAAACCTTGATAAAAGCCAGGTGAGAATTCCTTTATCTATTTTTACTTGTAACTAAATGGGACAGTTAAACGTTGTGCCTTGAGCAGAATCTTTGCAGTAGTGATTGCCATTTGCTCTCCCTGCCCCTCCCACCACATTCCAGGATTCCTTCCAGGAAAAGTAAGCAAGGGAATTAGCATCCCTTCCAGGGCAGCTGAGATTCTCTCTCCATCGCCCCCAGCCCACTCCACCCCCAACCCCCTGACAGTCCTCCTGTCATTAAGTAATACAAGGCAGTCACAGGTATTAACGAGATTGAAGGAGAAAACGAAAATCCAGACTTTGCTTCTGAGACTTACGATCTTCTAGTGCCATCTATTGCCGCTCTTATTTCTGACTTTCATAGCCAGTTTTTTTTTAAGCCTAAGCAATTCAGGACTTTTTATCTTAAATGATTAATGAAAATGCTAAAGTTTCACTCTCATTTCATATGAAGTGACTTTCAGCAAAGCTTTTCTGCTAAAGAAAACGACGGAAACAATACCCATTTGCAATCTTGGTTTATGGTGGAACTGAGACACGGTAACCCCAGTTCTGTTTTGTTTCTGAAAAGCCCTCCCTTTAGATCTGAGGAATCAGGATGATTATCTCAATTCTCTAATCTGAAAGAATCAATCAGTATTTAATGATTTTTATCAGCATTGGCTCTAACCAGGAATGTGAGAAAATTGTGAGTGAAAAATACCGAAATTGTAGTTTCTTATTTTTCAATTAAAAATTGAATTTTTATCCAATATGGCCTAAAATGTTGCAGATGAACCCTCTCTCCCGTCGTACTTATACAGGTTCTGTTAGCACTAGCATTTTGTTTATATGAGCAATGAGAAAAGTAGAAATGAACAACCATCTGATGCTTCTGATTGCTGTAGGTGATAATTCTGTTGGGTAGAATCAGTGTGATAATGTTTTCTATGCTGAATTGTAAGATAATTTTATTTGCATAGATACAGACACTGAAAAAGGAAGGGGGCAGGGCACAGCCATTCAAGGATTGCCACAGCAATTAACATCAAAATGGTGAAAGATTCAACCCCCAGCAGGCCTTGAGGCTCAACATGATGGGAGATTTAACTTCTGGTAGACCTTGAGCTTCATTATACACCATTGTAATACATTAGCATGGTAAACAACTGCCCACCGGCACCATGGCAGTCCCAAGGCTAGCCACAAAAGGTCAAAGAGTGGGAATGGCCAACTTCCTGGGAATCCCAGCCCCTTCCCCAGACTAGTTAGACTGGTCCTTACACTTACTAGCATATGAAGCCACTAACCCCATAAAAACTGGCAACACGGTGCCTCACCGACGCACGCCCTCTCTCCCTCTTCGGAGATGGCCCACATTCTATGGAGTGTGTACCTACTTTTAATCTGAGCACCCAACCCCCACACCTCATGGCCTTTCTCTTGCCTTTTGATGTACCTCTCTGAATAAATCTACCTTTACTCAAATGTGGCTCCTCTTGCATTCTTTCCTGCGCAAAGCCAAGGACCCACACTTGGCGGGGCACATCCCAGGGGCTCAACCAAAGCCTAGGACATGGCCCTCCTCATGCCCTGTATCTATTTTTCCTGCATCAACACCACAGACTTAACAATCTAAATTATAGGTTCTAAGAGCAAAAGGTAGAAATTCCATTTACTTTCTGGCTTGACCTGCCAGTTAAACATTAAAATAAAGTGAGCCTCCAATGTGGAATGCATATGTTCAAAAGATATCTGGCTGAAGTTGTAATTCTTGACTCCTACTTGGCAATGTTTTGACAGCATCTTCTGATCATGTCAAAACTGGCTATGATTCCTGACTGCTGATCAACTCCAAAGACTGAGGAATCCATTGCTATTCTAAAAATAACAAGAGAAATAAAATGCTTCCTTATTTTTAAAAATATTGTTCTCTCAGTCAGTATTTTCCTTTTTTGCCTTTTGTTTGTGTTTTTCATTTTTCTTTAAGTGACAACAGAGGGACGTGTACTCAGGGTTACCACGGACAAAAAACAGATTTATATAGGTGAAGAAATCAGTGGTCAAAAATAATTAAGTATATTTAGGCATCTGATAGGTGGGGGGGTGCGTGCGCACGCGCACGCACGCAGGGAGGGCGCGGGGGAGAGAGATGGAGAGAAGGCATGTTCTCACTATCCTCCTATTATATCCTCCAATAATCAAAACTACTCTGAGCTGCTAAATTTAGCAACCTTCCCTCCTCTGCCATCCTTCTTTCTTTTTTTTTTTTCTTTCCAACTAGTTGAAAGAACATATTATATTCTTGCTCAGAATTTGACACTTGAAACATGTTTCCCTAACCCAAGGAATAAAAACATTAAAGAGACTTTTTTAACACCGTGCCCTAGAGAAAGGTTAACAAGATTAAGAACAAGAAGTATACATTGTTTAGAAGTAGTGGCTACCTATTTTTGCTGCCATGGCAAAGGGTAAAACTGAGCAAAATGCACAAAATTTCATTAAACACCTCTGACTGCAGAAGGAAACTAATTAGAATACAAAGGGAAAAAGACTCAGCAGGAGGCAGCACGGTTTGATCAACAGTTTTGTTAGAGAACCAGAAGAGGGTGCTGATCTCCTACAGATGACAGCAACTTGAACCAGAAATGGCCAGTGAATGTTTTCATCAAAAAAGTGAAAACAAGGGACTCACTTCTAATGTATCATTACAATAGAGTTCTCCAGCATATTTTAACAATAAAGGATGAGCTCATAATATTTTATAATATCAAATAAAAACAAAAATGTACAACTAATTTGTATTTTTTCAGTGGTAGCTGAAGACATTAAACTCATTTATTTTTTAAAAATAAATCACCAGCCTTTTCCATGGTTTCATATTGAAATAAGGATACAGGAATAATATGATTTCCTTGCATTTATTTTTTATTATTTGATTAAGATTGGAAAAACCATGACTAATTTCCAAAGTTTACCGCACTAAACAATTTGACTAAAGATAGTTTTTAGGACAGCTGCCAAGGAATTCTCTCTTTCTTTCTCAATAGACAGATAGGTATATACATACATGCATGTATGTATATAAATATATGTTTGTATATAGACACAGACAGGTGTAAACACGTGTGTGTACACATGCACACACACATATATAAGATATGTAAAATTATAAATTATTAACAAGACAATGTGTTAGACTTACTAAAAAGATAAAGTCATTCTAATGTTTCTACTAGAAAAACATGAATTTCACCTACATTATTTTTTGATCCTCACAATAATTCCTGTAACTAGGATTTTGACCACTCCCGATTTTACAAGTAAGGAATCTGTTAAATTAATTGTTGTGACCTAAGATTATTCAAAACTTTGAAACATGAAAGAAATGTAGTATAATATATAGAAAAGAAAAATATGTCAGTTATGAGCCCAATAGGAAACAGGTGGAACCCTCAAATCAGAACTCAAAGAGGTATATTTACAAAGGGTCTAATTACAAATGAGTGGATAATATGAATGGAAATCAATGGGGATAGCGCAGGAATTCACGGTGCCAAGAAATCTCTAAGAGTTTCCTGGAAAAGAGGAGAAAGTCTCTAAGTAGCTACTTTGAGGGACTGTGATAGCTCCAGGAAGAGACACAAGGGAATGGAATAAATGTCCCAGTTCACTTGCCTGTCTCTCTCTGCTCTCCTTAAGATTCACAACATCCCTAACTTAAGCGCTGTTTTTTGTTGTTGTTGGGTTTTGGTTTTGGTTTTGGTTTTATAAGAGACAGCACGCTTCCAGAGTTGAGAACAAAAGAGGGGAGAGTAGACTTGAGAAACAAATTGAAGATTTCCAGCACAATGTTTTTATTGAGTGCCTACAGTGTGCCAGAAAATTGCTAGACACTTTCACTAATGTTATTTTATTTAATCCTTAAAATAACCCTGCAAGATTAATGATATTATTGACTTTTTTGCCGAAGTGGAAACTTTGACTTATGTATGTTATCTGTTTTGTTTAAGGCCATATGTCTACTGAGTAGCAGAGGAAGTATTTTTAATTAGATCTGTTTGACATAAACGTCACTTTGAAAATTATTATGAGTCAAGACTTGGAATTAGAATCCTTTGTATAAATCCTACATCAATTATTGAATAACTCTGTGAACTTGAGCAAGTCACTTAACTTCTAAAAGTCTTGTCTTTATTTGCACAGTAGTCATTATAATGTACCTTGTAGGATTTTTTTTGTGTGAGGTTTAATTTAAACACCATATGTAAAGACAGTTAAAATGGTATGCAACCTGGTTATAAACAAGGATGATTCAGAATTGAATAAAAATGTGAAGTGCTATGGTTTCATCCAGTTTCAATCCAAAGACAGAAATAATTTGAGTTAATGTTATTATTATGGAACAGAGTCTGTGGCAAATCCTAGTGGCAACTGGTTACACACAATGTACTGACAGAAAAAAAAAGAGATTAATGAGACTAAGTTACAGAGGGATTTACAGACCTACTTTGGTCCATGGGGTGTCAACATATATTCCTAATAATCCATAAGTGTGCCCCAAAGGAACACTGATTGTATTATTAGCTAATGTATCCTTTAATGCCATAAAAAGCTAATGAGAACACAATTTATTCAACTATCTGTGTTACTACTTATGAAGAATAAGTCACTCATATGGTATTTAATACTCAGAGAGTATTAAAAGAACCAGGTAATTACTAAGCAAAGAAAAGTGAGAAAGATACATTTAAAAAATATTTGTAGACTTCCACTTCCAGTCATGATGGAGTAATAAAGATCTAGACTTAGCCTCTATTGAAAATATTAGAATACTTGACAAATGTGTTTATAGACCTCAGACAACAACCAGCATGGGTCTGTGATCCCTGGGAAAAGTGAAGCAAGTAAGATGAGCCCTGTAGTTGCTCCAGCTCTTTGTCTGGAATCAACGTTAAGTAGAGATACTGAAAGAGACAATCCAAACAGAACGTGTTTGGACCTAAATGCAGCAGGTAAAATCATAAACTTTCTAGTAGAAACTATACAATAAAATCATGTCCTGTGGAAAAGCCAGACTTTCTCAGGAGTACACAAAAAAGCAAAAAGCATAAAAGAAATTAATTTATATCTTTCATGAAAACTCTTGTTTTTTACTCTTTGAAAGAAATCATTAAGACAATTTAAAGACAAATGAGAGACTGCAAGAAAATATTCAGAATCTGTATATCTTACACAGGCTTATAGAAAGCTCACAACTATCTAATAAGAAGTCAAGCATGCCAGTAAAAATGATACACACACTTTACACACACACACACGCACACACACAATACACAAAAATATGCTCAACACCCAAGCCATCACAGAAATGATAATTAAAACCCAAATGAGATACTTTGGAAAAGACATCAACAGGAAACTAATACACAATAGTTCACAGAAGCTATAGCCCTAATAGCGGAAAAATCAGCGCCCTGGAGCTGGGTAGGGGAGTGGGGAATAAACATACCCAAATGTCTATCAACCAACGAATGAATAAACAAACTGATGTATATTTATATAATGCACAGCTGGGGTTCTGCTTAGTTGGAGCATCTGCTTGACATGTGTCTTATTCTCCTTCTGGGATCAGCAAGCCCACCTAGTCATATTTTTCTAATGACAAAAGCTATCATTCAAGAGAGAACGAGAAATATGCAAATCCTCTCAAATCACAGGTTTAGAACCAGCGTCCTGACATTTCTGCCTCATCCTATTGACCAAAGCAAGTCTCCCAGCCAAGCTGAGGCAAGCATGCATCAAAGTGGATAGAATCTCTTTAAGGAAGGAGCCACAAAGTCACCTGACAAAGAACGTAAATCAGGGAGGTGCAAAGCATCGAAGTCATTAATACAATATACCAATAGATCTGATACTTTTTGTATTGTTTTGTTTATAACTTACTTTATTTGTTTCATTTTTATATCCCAATTCATTACAGTGTTGACTTCTACTATGACTACAATTACCTACTTTTATTATATTCACCAGATTGTTTTTGTTGTTGATCTAGAATGCTCTTGATTTTGAATGCCAATAGACAATTTGATTGATTTGAAGTTTCCATCTTCTCTCATATTTTTGGTATAGACAATAATATTTTCTATTAATAAAAAGAATCTTCTTTTTTTCCAATTTCTATATATTAATCACCTCCTTGTGTACTATTGCTTTGTTTATGATTTCTAGTACAATGATAAACAAAAGCAACACTTTTAAGGTATGCCCTCTCCCCCTATTATATTTTAACTTTTTAAAAAGAATTCATTAAAATGTTAATATTTGTTTATTCGATATTTATTTCCATTTGCCAAAATATTTTATCAATTTCTCTACACATTATATTTTTGTATCGCAATTATATATCTCTGTATTCACTTTTTTCTCCTTTAATACTTTTTAGTGAAGGTCTCTCTGTTATAAATGTATTGGTCTTTATATATTTGAAAATGTCTTCATTTTGCTTTCACTCCTAAAATTATTGAGGCTGGCTGCAAATTTATTCTTTGACAGCTTTGCTCCCACCCTGCCTTTGAATTTTAAAATATTGTACCATTGTTTGCTGGCTATTATTATTATTATTATTATTATTATTATTATTATTATTAATGAGAAGTTACTTCTCTCAGTCATATTTTTTTTTATTATAAAGCGACCTTATTTTTTTATAGATACTAATCCAGTTTCTTTATCTTTGGTGATACAACATTTCACTACGCTGTCTGAGTGACTATTCATTTGTATCTTATTAACTGAAATGATTTTGTATTCAAAGCACATTTTCAATCTAAACAGTAATGACTATCTTCAAATCTGGAAAACTATCTCAAGTATTGTTTGTACATTCCCTTCTTTTACTTTGCCGATGTTTTGAATGGATTTTGGAATCTCTCAATTTATCCGTGCCTCTTAATTGCTCTTTTTCTTCTTTCTCTAGGCTATATTCTGTGAGAATTTCTCCATGGCATATTCTTAGTTCATTATCTGCCCTCTGACTGCATTTATTATAGAGTATATTCATTTACTGACCTTCCATTCAAATGCCTACATTTTTTATATCCAAGAATTGTAATTATTTTGATAAACACCTGAACTTTTCTCATTTACTCTTGATTTTGTTTTATAACCCTTTTTAATAGAAATTTTACCTTTATTTATCTTTCTAAATATTCTCAAAACACTTAATATCTTCAAGATACTTTGCATAAAATAAATTGTAAATGGAATAAATAATTATTCAGGGTGTTGATCTTATTGGCCGTTTGAAGAAGCGGGGCTTTCTTTTTTCATGGAAATGTGTGTGTTGCAGGCCCATTTGAGCAAAAGAGAGTTCTTTGTCACTCCCTCCCTCAATGGTCAATTTTAATTGTCCAAATGTTTTGTGATTCTCTCTTTCTAGGCCTCTAGTTCCCTGGGTCAGAATCAGCTCTAATAATTACACCTGGGTGTGACTGCCCCATGGGGGTGTGGCAAATCCAGTTATAGTACCAGTAGGTGATTGACTCTTTTCCTGGTATCCTGGCATCTCTCTAGGGTCACCACTTTGGATAAAGGTAGAGCCTTACTAGTGGTCAGATCTATTGTTTCAGATTCTCCGAATGTATGGAGAAAGCTGCACCCTAGCTTTTGAATTAAAACATTAAACATGGCCTTATGTCCCAAAATCACACAGAGAAAATTAGTTCACTTTAACCCACAATAGCTAAACTTTGGCAGCTCATTATTTGCTTCTGGACACAGATACCAGCAGGCCTGTAGCCTCAGGACCTACATACAATTCTGTTTCTATCTAGTTTTTAGTTCACAGAGATGTTCTTATATTTGAGCCTGGCTGTAATGTTTTGTTTTACTCTTTTTATAATATAGCCATTATTTCAATAAGCTTGTAGAAGAAATGGCTATCAGAGCTTCAAATGATTGTGCCATAATCCATGTAGGCAATATTTTTATTTCCTTCATATCTTGTGTGTTAATAATTCACCACTTTTGGAGCCAACTGCAGGAGCTTTGAAATGTGTTCTACAAATAGCAGGGGGAAGGGGAAAAAAGACACTTTGAAAATATTATGGTTTTTAAGGGTTTTAAAAGTAAACTTTTTGAACAATAATAAAAGTGCATGACAAAAATATATTTCCATGAATTTTTATAAAATTAACATATAACTAACACAGAGATAAAAACAAATAATACTAACAAATGTAGTCCTTCTCAGCTCAGTCTCTTCCTGTGTCACCCAAAATAACCACTAATTTGACTTCTACCATGAATCAGTTTTGCCCGTCTTTGAACTTAATAAAAATGGGATTAAATAGTATCAATTCTTCTTGGTTTAGCTTCTTTCATTCAACATTATGTTGTAAGTTGCATCCATTTATTTGCATATAGTTATGGTTTGTTCATTCTCCTTACAGTATAAAATTGATTATACTTCCTGGCTCCTAGCAGTTGAGTGGAGTTCTAAATCTAACTCCGATCTATGAACTGAGAGTAGAAGGGATGCTGGTACTTCTGGCCTGAACATTTAATTATCAAGGTGGCACCTTCAAGAGCTATCTCACTGCCTTCTGACATAGTTACCAACGATAATTCAGTTGATAGCAGCTCCCCCAGCCTGAGGTCTCAAATGGCTATGATGACCAGAGACCTCTTCACTTAAAGTGCACTTGTTAAGGAAGAAACAAACACTTACTGTTAAGTGGGTCACATTTTGGGGGGTGTCACCAGTGTATGTGCTCAATCCACAAGTTCTTTGCCAGCCTCACTGATCTCTACCCTCAAGACAGATTCCACTTATCACTGATTTATAAAAGTTTGGAAAATTATTTCCATCAGCATATGTTCATAGGTTCAAGTGAAATACAGTTGGCCCTCGAACAATGCACGGGTTAGGGGCATCAACCCTCCCCGCAGTTGAAAATCTGTAAATCCGCCTATGAAATAGTTGGCCTGCCACATAAGCGGTTCCACATCTGTGGATTCAACTAACCATGGGTTGACCCAGTTCAAACCTCTGTTGTTCAAGGGTCAACTGTAAAGTGTTATAATTAAAATCTGCCTAAATCTACATTTCCCTAACCATGTTCTGCAAAACACTGGCCCTAGAATATGTCTGCAGATATTCCTCTTAAAAGTGTCCAATATTTTAATAAAATTGATCAACCCAGTATATTCTAGACCTTTCTTAGAGAGCAAAAATATCTAAGGACCTTTAGGAGATCTTGCAGTTAAAAAGCTGGTTTATCTTTATTCAAGTAAAAGCTATTTGAGTATTGATAAAGAATCAAATCCTTCTATAATAAAACAGAACCACATTTTCATAATTTGAGGAATAAAGTTAAAGGTGAAGCACATTAAAAGCTCTGTAACGTTTAACCCTATAGATACTCGGATCTTTTTCAAATGTATGTTATCAATGCCCTTTGCAAATAGTCTCCTGAAGTTTGCTGGCTGTATCTACAGAGTGCCCTCCTCTCCTGCACTAAGTTTCATAAAGTCTTCTCTCACCTACCTCAGTGTCACTGGTCCTCTCTTTCCTTGGTGACACCAAGGTGATTCTCAAAGAGATCCTTTGGTTGTGTCTGTGTAAAAAGAAAACCTAAACACTGTAAACATTAAGGAATTAGGTATGAGGGACTCCAAGATTCTGACTATTGACCAGTTCCCCCTCTCCTGAAGATTTTATTAAAATTTGGAGTCTGCAGTCTGATAGCTCACGATAACACTGGAACTTCCTTTGATCAACCTTTGGAACAATGTTTCAAAGTTTGGGAATCACCTAACAAAAAATTCTGCTGTCCCAAGAGGAAGTCTTAGAACATCCTTTACCTACTGGCCAACCTGACTGGCACAGGTGACTTGGCTTTGGCAAAAGTTATACAAACCAAAAGTTTGCTTTTACATTTAAAGTCATGACCTCAACTTCTCCTACATCTTTGATTTTACTACAGACATCAAAATCTCATCAAAGATAAGTCTCCATTCTGTAATAAAAGGAAGGCAAAGCAGGCAATAGGTAGAAAGTCTAGGCATGGGAAGTATTTTGCCGCAAGAAGAAAAGAACAGAAAGAAGGAAGAAGAGGGGAATGAGAGGTAACAGAAAGAATAAAAGGGACAATGAATAATCTTGGAGAAAAAAATGACCCTGTTATTCTCCCCACCTCATGATCTCCATACCTTCCACCCTTATGGAGACCCAAAAAAAAGTTTCTGAGTTACAACAATCTTGACCTTCAATTCACTGCACCAATGATCACAATCAAATTCAACGAACATTTATGACACACATATTACATGGTTGGAATGGTGTTAGGTCCTGGGGCTTTAAGAAAAAGGCATGAAATCATTTCCAGTAAAGTAAACAAAAATAGACAAGCATTAACCGATGCTCCTCAACCCTAGTACTTCTGGTACAAGTGGAGTCATGTGAACTGGAATATGTCAGATCCCTCTGTTTCATTCTGCTTTTGCGTTCTGCCAGATCTCTAGACCTCGCTCAGATGCTTTCAGGAAATTTAGTGTCTCACACAGTTTTGCTATTACTCATCTCATGTTCTTCTGCTTCAACCATCTAATACCAGGGTACTCAGTGAGAGTGTGGATTGTTTGCCCAGGTGTTGGTTCCAGGTGGTCCCCAAAGCGGCAGGTATGTGAGGTGCCAAATGAAATGGCATTCATCATTGCACGGAAATGGGGTGAATTCTCTCTTCCTCGTCTTTGTTCCACACTGTCACCCACACCCAAAAGCCAAACTGTCACTCAAGGTCTAGGCTACCCCACTCCCCAAGGCCTCCATCTCCATTGAGGAAAACTGGCATAGCTCTTTCCCTGAAGCACTCAGTGCTAATCACTAGAAATGGATAGATGATAAATGCCATGCTCTTAGGAGTATGTTTTTGGTTCTATAAAATAAAATCTATAAAAATTTCAGGTACAAAATGCAGATATGTTCTCACCAAGCTCTAGTTCTCCAGTGAATCCACTCATGCAAATAGATGACTTGGATGACTTGGCCCTCACCGTCCTCATCAGACACTATAAATACCTGCATCTCTAGATAATCTTAGCTAGAATGACTACCAAAACATAAATACATAAAGGAGCTGAGGCACAGAAGCCAATCTTATCCTGCCTGGAGATCTGAGATGCATGTATTACCTGAAGAACGTCTGCCAGTACAAGCATAAATGCAGCCTCTCCCATTTGCTACGTCTGGCTCAGTGTTACTGGAAACGTGGAAGATGTGGGCAGGTGAGAGGTAATTCTGACTGTCCTGCGACTACCATCTTCCTGATGTTTTCAAGTGACCGTTGTGAGGATGGGTGCACCACAGGTAAAGGAGATAGGGTAGGGCACCCACACACCAGAGTATGAGTCATAGACTTCTTTCATCAAAGCAGAGACAGGTACAGATCTGATTCATCAGTGTGAATGACAGTATTTCATGATGTGAATTCACCAAAATGGTTATCCCCAATGAAGGACATTCCAGTCGTTTCTATATTTTCCTATAAGAAAAATAAATATAATCAATAAAATAAATATGTTTAAACATTGGATCTTCTTCCTCAGTGTAAATCAGGACAGCTAGTTTAAAGATAATGAGTATAATTACATTTATATACGTATTGCTAAGCTACTTTGTCCATATTTTTATTTCAATGTAACAAACTTTCAAAGGTAGGATTAATTTTCTTATGTTGAGATACAACCTCATCTCAATATAAATTTACAAGATAATTACTATGACTTTGGAGAATATCATACTATAGATATTAAAACTTTAAACTTTATTGAAACTTTTAGGGTGAAATGACCTTTTCTTTCTTTAACCTTCTAACAAAAATTTAAAGCCATTTTGAGGAAATCATTGAAAATCTGGATTAAAATATCAATATTTCCACTATAAAATAGGGTTTTAACCTAATAAAATGTAAAGGACTTAATTTTGACTTGCCTTTTTTAATCTGACGATTACTTATTTTCATATATACGTCCCTTACACATGGTGTAGTCATTAGTCACATGACCATCACCATGGCAGCTTTGCTGCCTTGTAGAGTAGCATAAAATGCTGACGTTAGTATAATTAAGTAAGTATGCCCTTGTATATATGTAAACACACCAAATACAATTTATGTGCATTTTGTAGTGCATCTTAACCCATTTAAAATCACTTTGCTGGACTCGGACTAAAGCTTATGGAGTTAATGCTCTGGTCAGTGCCAGAGGGGCTGGTGACTGCACAGATTCCTCCAGGACAGAAAGAACTCCAACCCCCTGCCTGCCAGGCCTGTGCCGTTAGCCCTCCAGCTAAGTGAAATCCCAACTGAAGAAAGCTTCAGAATCATGGTAGGGAGTCAAAGTAACTTTCATGCCCAGGAGCATTAATGGTTAATACTATTCAGCTTGCAAACATGACAATAATATCTTATTCATGCAGTGTATTTTATGCACTTATAAAATGCATCAATTTTCTAATTCTAACTTTCATGAAGTATATAGGGCAATTATTATTCTTCTCACTTTATCGTGTTTTCAGTAATTTACACATTTCTCACTTGTTCTCAGCCTCCTTCATCAAATTCTCTATCTTGTAAATATTCCTGTCTACAAGAAGTCTGCCGGTGAACATTTATGACTACTGGAGTTCTAGTAAATTATAAGACATGACCCCATGGAAGAAGGCGCTAAAGTCCAACAAGGCAGATGGGCCACTGAGCATGTGATAGAAATACGTGCAGGGTGTGGTTCAAAGCAGTGGTACTTTGTCCGTGAATAACGGAGTCATGAAGAATTTACTCTTTGGAGAAGACAACATCTCAGCCAAATCCTTGAGAGTGAGACAGAGTTTGTCAGTCAGAGTGTGGGAGGTTTTTGAGACAACAAACAGCAGATGCCAAAGCATAAAAATATGAAATAGGAGTAAGAGGAGGCCGAGCACTTTGATAACAAGTGTGAAGTGTAAGACAGAAGGAGACTTACAATGAGGCTCGCATTTTAGGTTGTTTGGAAGATTTCTAAGCCGTGAGTGCTATTGTTACCTGTATTTAAGCAGATCACATGGCAGTAGTTATGGACAACAAATTGGAGCATAAACCTTAGTGCAGATGAACTACTGTCATCAGATCATTATAAAAGTTAAGCCTAGATGTTTTAAGAATCTGAACAAAGGCTATAGTGGTAGAACTAGACATTAAGGGGTCAACTTGAGAAGTATTCAGAAGGTAAATAAAAAAAACACTAAATTGGATATTAGGTAGAGATAACAGGGGAGCTATAAACACATGGAAAATAAAAGTCAGAAAGTCTATGTTCCTCCCACTTCCCGCTCAGCCAGCTGCAGAACATGCCAATTTCTTGCAAGTTGTTATCTGCTCTGCACTCCTAGGCTGCAAATGAAGCTGCAAACTGGATCTTTAAATATGCCATGGGCACCTCAACTTCAAAATATTCAGTACTCCCTTCAAATGCTCTTTCTCCAATTTCTCTGTCCTGGCAGATGGACCTCCATCTTCTCAGTCTACACGTTAAAATCCTGGGTCTCTTAATTGTTTTTACGAGGAGAATGAGAGAGTGAAAATCATCAAGAAGCCCAGGGTTTTAACTTTAATTGAGTATCAAGACCCACAGACTTTATCTCTTAAGTATGTCTTGACTTTATCATTTCATATTGACTTCCACTCTTAGAGCCTTTGTTCAAACTACTTAGATAATCATAACTGTCTCATCTGTCTTCTCACCCATATTTCATTCCTTCTAGTAAATCTTCCACACTATTGCTGGAAAGATACTTCTAAAATTTAACCATGACCTGGTACACCTGTGCAAAACTCCTCGAATCTCTACCTAACACTCACATCCCTAAAACACTGTGTTCCCATCCCCCAAATCTAACGGGTCCAAACTCTCTGAAATGGTATGTAAGGTCATTGGTAATCTAACCACTGCCTGTATGTGCAATCTCACACTCCTACAAAACTGGTGAATCAAACAATAGCAATCCCAAATATATTTGGGTCTTAACAACTTTCATGCCATAGCCAAGCTCCAGAGTGAATATACTGCTCATTTTGACCCTTAAGTCCTCCCCAACCCTTTGATTTTCTGATAAACTCCCAATGTCTTCTGTATCCAATTTGTTGAAGCACTCCTTTTCTGTGATACACTCTCATAGTCTCTCACCCCTCCCGCAGCACAGAATACATTGAACCATGTGCTCTAGAGCATCCTTTAGGCCCCTTTATTGCAGCGTCACCAGAGGGGATTGTGGTGATTGTTTATACATAGATCTCTGCTGGACGATGAAATCCCTACAGTGAGAACTACGTCTTCTTCATCTTTGTAGCAACATCACCTAGAAGAGGACCTGTCTCATCCACAACACTTAAAAACTATTGCTTGAATGAGTGATTACACAACTAACAATTATCCATAAAATTGATCTTGATATGATTTGCAAAGCAATGGTAAATATAGCATTTTAAAGGGTCATCTGATTATTTTGGTCTCTAATGACTCTGATGTTGAATAAATCACCAGTTTTTACTTCTTGGATGATCATTTTATAAAATCACCCTCTCTGACAAACCACTTATATTTCCAGAAATCTGAGAGCTGAGACTTTATAAATGAATTAAGCCTCCATACACAGTTTCAATATCTACAACCTCATCAAGGAAACACTTACAACAACTTATAAATGTATATATGCTTTAAATCTCACCCATGTATTTTAATCAACTTCCTTTACAGGAACATCACAATGAATTTGAACCATAAAAATCTAGGTAGTTTGGTTGCCATTTTCACTGGCTGGGGGAGTATTTATGCAAATCTAGTCTCAAGAAAAGCTCTGTACATTTCTTAGCTCTGTAAGCTCAACATAAAAGCCAACCTTGAGTTATGTATAAAAGCAGCATGCACACATACAGAAACATACATTAATACACACATCATCAGAAAAGTAAAAAAAGTTTAAGTGTAAAGCCCATCGAGAGGAGAAAAAACCCTTTCTCATTACTCAGTAATGAAATTTCTCTGAGTCAGACAAAAGGACGCTATTCTTGGTTGTTTTTACAGAACGTGAAGCCAATTTTCCAAACTACATTTACTCTATATTAACATTTTCTGCATATTTTACAGACATATTTTTGAATGTTTGCATGTTTTCTTATTCTTAACTGCTAGGATTTTTAGGGTTGTTACTTTCAACAAATGCCTCTTCTATTTCACCCTTATCGATTTTATATCTTTTTCCCTAACATGGCAAACAAGTCAAAGAACTAGTATTTAAGCTGGTGCTGATAAGCTCTTTGAATAGTGACCCACACATCTGCCTATCATCTGAAATAAAAAGAATTGCCATGACTTAAGGGCAGGCATAGAATTTATATTAATAGTCCTCTTAGAAGCATGATTATTGATACTTTAGGCAATGCAGATGTATTAGATTGTTTATATTAAAGTTTTGATATATAATTCCACCTGGCCTTCTATTTCATCTGCTACAGTGGTAACAAATATACCCACCAATATTAACATTTGGCTGAATAATTTAAGCTGTAATTTACTCTGTTTTGTTTCTGCAGCATCGCCCTAAGTCACCATTCTCTCCCTGTGCCATCACAGCAGCCTCATTTCTCTCCCCCAATACTTGCTGACAGGCATTTGCAGAATTTATGGCTCATTTACTTCCTATTACCATTTGCTTTGCATCTTTTTCCTTAATCTTCACTCATTTTTGTGTCTCTTTCCCCATCTGAGGTGTAATTCTAGGATTTTGAGTTTTTAAATTTTCCCAATGAGCTAATCCAAAATTAAACTGAGTCTGTCCTTGTGTATTTTTTTTAATTAATTGAATTGCCACCATGGTCTTTACCTTTTATTTTTTACTGAAGTACAGTCAGTTACAAGGTGCCAATTTCTGGTGTACAGCACAGTGTCCCAGTTATACACACACACACACACACACACACACACATATATATATATATATTCGTTTTTATATTCTTTTTCATTAAAGGTTATTACAAGATATTGAATATAGTTCCCTGTGCTATAAAGAAGAAATTTGTGTTTTTAATCTATTTTTATATATAGTGGCTAACATTTGCAAATCTCAAACTCCCAGATTTATCCCTTCCCACACCCTTTCCCCCATAACCATAAGATTGTTTACTATGTCTGCAAGTTTGTTTCTGTTTTACAGATAAGTTCATTAGTGTCCTCTTTTTTTTTTTTTTTTAGATTCCACGTATGAGTGATATCATATGGTATTATTCTTTCCCTTTCTGGATTACTTCACTTAGAATGATAATCTCTAGGTCCATCCATGTTGCTGAAATGGCATTGTTTTATTCCTTTTTGTGACTGAGTAGTATTCCATTGTATAAATATACCACAACGTCTTTATCTAGTCATTTGTTGATGAACATTTAGGTTGTTTCTGTGTCTTGGCTATTGTATATAGTGCTGCTATGAACATTGGGATCCATGTATCTTTTTGAACTAAGGTTCCCTCCAGATACATACCCAGGAGTGGAATTGCTGGGTCATATGATAAGTCTATTCTTAATTTTTTGAGGAATCTCCATACTGTTTCCCATAAACATAAGGACACAAAACTACAATGAAATATCACCTCACACCAGTCAGAAAGGCCAACATTAAAAAGTCCACAAACAACAAATGATGGAAAGGATGTGGAGAAAAGGGAACTCTCCTACACTGTTGGTTGGAATGTAGTTTGGTGTCCTTGTGTTTTTGAAATCCTCACTCAACAAAGCCACACTGATTGGGTTTTTTTAACCCTAATTATTTTTTATCTATTTTCCTCATCAACTTTCTTTCATATTTTCCATTTATGATATAAAAAACTCAGAAAAACATTATTCTGTTTCTTTTTTCTCTGGATTCTCTGAACCATTCTTGGTGAATAATGAGACAGTTTCTCTGTGTCCCCCTCCCAGTGTCAGCCCCACCTTTTTCCTTTCAGTTTTCAGTTTCTTGTAGCTTTTTTGAACACATTATTTTTAGTAGATTTTCATTTCTCTGGAATAATTTCACCAGAAATTTCAGATTATCTCAAATAGAATGAATAGACATCATACAGATATCAGTTAAACTAAGTACCACAGGTTTTCTGAATTGGGAACCACATGAAGAGATACCTGAAAAGCTCAGGTCGACAGTAATAAAAATGCACAACTTGAGGGCCATGAATTTCAGTTTTGTTTGGGGACTTACTGAGGCCTCAGCCCAGGAGAAGCCTCTGAGAGAGCTCCAAGGAGCTGCTCTAAGGGGGGGGGGGGGGTATCAGTATATATATGATTTTGGTGAAAATCCATGCAACCAAGCACACGGCTCTGTGGAAGGTTACCAATGGTCACAAGGAACAGACATCCCTGGTAATGACTGTAGAACTTTTTCAGTAGGAGAAGATACAAGAATCCAAATTCATAAAAAACTTCCCCTGAAATATTTGTAACTATCTACAGGCCTGTTTTGCCTTTTTTTCCAGAGCACAAAGTGCCTAATCCTGATCTTCGTCCTGAATTCCTTTCAGGGTGTATCGTAGGTCGGTGACTGCAGTGGCTAATGACAGGATTCTTGTAGAACTGAATGGTGGGTAACCTTCTTTCTTTTACAATATCACTATTTCCATGTACATAAAATTGTATATATAACAATAGCATTATTGGAATTCAGAATGAAAACTTTAAAATATCTAATTTTATATGTATTTTAAAATCAACTTTATAAGTAGTCCTTTTTAAAATAAATTTTCAAGTCTGAAAATATTATAGTCTTGACTTTAAAAGGTTTGCTAATAAAGGGCATATTTTCTGTGAAAGCTGTACTATCTTTCTGACCATCTTTATATAAAGTGCTAAATTTCATATAATAAAATGATGTATTAGGTTTGATCAATATGGGAAACTAAGATGGTCTTACTCTTGGAAGAATTGATGTTTTTTCAAATTTATAGATATCAATGTCTCAGACTGAATACTTCAATTATGTAATGTTCTGACAGTTTTATGAACTCAGATTTTCCTTGATCGCAGTTGATAAATTTCTAAACTGAATGATTCACTAGATGCTACTTTCCCGGGTTTTATGAACTGTTTTGGAACATTAAGATTCACACTGAAAAATTTTTACTGACATTTATACATCATTTGTCAATAGCACCTCCCCCACTACCAGCTCTGTCTTCCTGTAAAAAGACAAAATTGCTCTTTACAACAAAGTTGCCTTTATAAAATATAGCATATTCCCCAGTAAATTAAACAGGAAGGAAGAGGAGCAGCAGGAGGAGAAACTACGTGCCTTCTAAGCTCATTGATTACTTCTTTGGGGTCTTATTTTATTTAGTATTCAGATTCATCACTTTACTGTATCTAATTCTTTAAACCTCTGAAACTCTGACTTTCCCTTAACTAAACAGAATGATTTTATTATATTAGCTAATATAAGATTTTATTATATTAGCTAATATAATAAATACCTAATTTTGCTCTAACTTGTAGAATGGTAATAAATATAAGATGTAGACACTAAGCTTTCGGTAATTAAACAGCTATTTGGAGGGGAGGGATGGGGGGTTTGATGCCCAGCAAGTACTAGCTGTTCCCACAAAAGAGACTGCTCACTGCCCACAAACTAGCTTCACAGAATGTATTACATACATAAAGTTTCCTTGGCCTATGTTTGGCCCTCAGTCTTGGAGGACAGATACATTGGCTTGATCACCTCAGGAATGCTGAAGGAACCTAGTTAAACCTAAAAGAGACATCTATATTTATCAGAATCCGAATCAATCAATGTACAGGAAGAAATACAACTGTCAAGTGAGTTTGATATTCATCTCAGGAGAGCCATTTTCAGTTTCTTATTTAAGAAAAACTATGAAAATTCAAGTCATTAGATGATCTTATAAACCAGAAACTGGCCTAAGATTTGGCCTGATAAGTAATGTGATGTTAATGCTTAATTACCTTAAGGTCTGATAGTCTGATTCTTCTGCATGTGTGGGAGAAATACACCATTAAATACCAATGATGAGACTGGATATTTACAGCATTGCAATGTATTCTTACTTCCGGAAAATACTAGGAAAGAATTTGAGAAAATACCACCACCATCATCACCACCAACTCTCTCTTCCCTACTCTGGTGTTTGTGTGTGAGTGAGTGAGTGTGTGTGTGTACGCGCGCGTGTGTGTGCGTGTGTTTTCTGGGGCTGGGGACAGAGTGGGAGGTAACATCCGGTATCCTGAACGCTCACTATTATTTGCTGTGCTAAAGAGCAGCATTGCCACTAGAGGGCAGTGTTTGACCGGAAATCAAACAAAAGGACCCACACCATTCCTTGCAGACAGAAGTTATTAACCAACATAAAGTTTAAATATGTTTTTAAGGTTTTTTTTTTAAGTGGATCTTCTTTTGCTTGTTTGTTTGAGATGTACTTTTTAAATCCCATGAAGAATGCAATGAAATAAGATTTCAATAAATGGCTCGTGAATTGAAAAGTAATACTTGGTTTTAAATATTGATATTAGGAAGTTGAGACTTAGAGAAAACAAAGATTCAGTGTTAATATGAATGTAACTCATTCTGCTCAAGCTAAGAAGAAAGTTCACTCATGGTCATTTACCTTGTTGGCATTTCATTAAAGAAGACTGTGGATACTTTTTGGCATCAGCAATGATAATAACACAATTTCACAATTTTCAAGTTTTATTAATTTTATCACCAAAAAACTTGAAATTTTCCCCCCAGCTGCATTAAGGTATAATTGGCATACAAAAATTGCACATAATTAATTTATATATTCTGTGAGTTTGGATATATATTTACGAGCACCATAGAGGTAATAAAGATATCCATCACTTCCAAAAAGCTTAGGATTTAGACTCAAACATAGTGTCCTAACATTTACACAGAGTTTGGTATGTTTTTCTGAAAGTATGTGTTCTCTTTGATCTCTGCAAATTTCCTCAATTCATCACAGGACAGGAAATAGAAGGCATCTTATTAATGTTAATACTAATCTAAAGAAATATACAGTAGAAATACAAAGAGAAAAGAATGTTACTTGGTAAAGAGTGGGTCACTTTATAATGACAAAAGTATTCATTCATCAAGAAGAGATAGCAATGCTAAACATGTATGTATAAGTAACAGAGCTTCACAACGCATGAAGCAAAGACAAATATAACCACAAGGACAAATAGAAAAATCCAAAATCAATATATGGAAATTTCAACACCTCTTTCTCAATAATTAATATACTAATTAGATAGAAAATTAGTAAGATATAGAGTATTTGAGCAAAACTATTAACCAAATTTACAAAAGAAGAATGTTTGAAACACTCCAGTCAATAATAGCAGATTACATTTTTTTCAAGTGCACATGGAACTTGGAACAAGATAGAAAATTTTTGGCCCACAAAGCAAGCCTCATCAAAATGAAAAAGACACGTCACACAAAGGATGTTCTTTGATCACAATGGAATTAAATTCGAAATCAGTAATAAAAAGATATCTAAAAAACCCTCAATCATTTTGAAACTTAAAAAAAATACCAGTATTAGAAACAACCATGTAAAATCAACTAACTCATTATCCACCTTAAGAAATTAGGGGAGAAAAGAAACAAATGAAGCCAAGCAAGTATAATAAAGGAAATAAGAAGGCTTAGAGGCGGAATGAATGAAATAGAAAACATAGAGAAAATTAATAAAAACAAAGATCTGGTTCTTTGAGGAAAAAAACCTCTGGCAACACTGATCTGGAAAAAAAGATGGAAGAAACAAATTACTCATATCAGGCATCTTAGAGATTCTAGAGATATTAAAATGATAACAAAGTAATATTACAAAAAGTATCACACCAATAAATTTGACAGCTTAAATGAAAATGAAAAAATTCTCAAAAGATACAAATGACCAAAGGCCACCAAAGAAGGAGAGCACTTGAATACTTCTATATCTAATTTTATAACATTGAACTTTTAGGTTAAAAATATGTTTCCCCAAAACCTCCAGAATTGGATGACTTCACTGTATTAGTTTGCTAGGGCTGCAGTAACAAAATACAACAAAATGGGTGGTTTAAACAACTGAGATGGATAATCTCACAGTTCTGGCAGCTGAGAGTATGAAATCACAGTGGTGGCATCGTTAGTGCCTTCTGATGGTTCCGAGGGAAAGAGCTGTTCCAGGCCCTCTCCCTGGCTTGTACATGGTCATCTTCTTTCTGTGACATCACGTCACCTTCCCTCGTGAGTATCTCTGTGTTCAAATCACCCCTTCTTACAAGCACACCCGTCATTATTAGATTAGGGCTCACTCTGATGACCTCATTTTAATTTGATGACCTCTGTAAAGATCCTCTCTCCAAATAAGGTCCCATTCTGAGGTGCTGGGGGTTAGAACTTCAACATATGAATTTGGCAGGTTACACAATTCATCTCAAAACACTCCATCCTCTCCTCCCAATTCCTGTTCTTCTCACGTGCAAAATATGCCCCTCCTATCCCAACATCTCCAGCTCATTCCACCACCAACTCTCAGGCCAAAAATCTCTTCTAAATATCATCTAAATCAGGTATGGGTGACACTTGAGGTATGATTCATCCTGAGGCAAAATTCTCCGCTGTGAACCTGTGAATCCACACAAGTCATGTACTTCCAAAATGCAATAACGAGACAGACATAGGATAGACATTCTCATTCCAAAAGGAGAAACTTAATTAAAAATTTAAAAAAAATTAACTCACTGGTCTGGTTATCTCTTACCAGAACCCTCTCTCTTGCACAAGAGAAGTCACATTACGTAGAAAATAACAAGAAACAGCTCAGAGAAGGCAAAGATGAGGTCAAGAATTGAAGGGAAGGCTGTGGAAGGGGCAGTTCCTGGCAAACAGAGAAAGGAATTATTGTAAATTAGAAAGAGGATGTGTTATCAAGTGACAGACCTTTCTAGACTAGACCACCCCTCCTTCAACGGGGGAGACGGGCCTTCAGAAAGGAACAGTGTCCTGATCCCTACTAGGGAAGCTCCGGACAAGGCACTGGCATTGAGGTTCTGAGAAGATTACTGATCCTAACTAGGGAACAAAGAACCAAGAGCCTCCAAAGGGCCATTCTCGATTGGACAATGAGCACGAGCACGTCAGCAAGTGTTGGTGGTGCCAAAGAGCAAAAGAAATTCCGAGTATCTTCTGGACTCTATGAAGGTCCCAGGTCCTCTGCACACATTTTGGATGCGGAGGGAAGTAAGGAGAGGGACACTGGATTTTCTACACATACCAAACCAATAGGAAGTAAGAATCTGATTTCAATTGATTTTAGAAAAATAAAGCAAGTTACTATTTTGTTGTTACTGTTGAAGTTGTTGTTATCGTTCAGAAACACGGAGTAAAATTCGTATCTGCCAGTAGATGTCACAAAATCTTTTCTTACTGATGTACTGCCCAAGGGAAGATCTGGATTTACATAATTTTAAGAATCGCATCTTCTTTATGTTACCTGGAGTAAAGAGCCCGTATCACTTTGACAAAATGGCTAGAGAATTTTTGGGGCCAGAATTTGCTTTCTTACCTTTGATTATCCCAAGTTGAGTATTTTTACATAATAGAAAGAATTAGGGTCTTTATTTAATGTGTGCTCTCCTTTGGATGTCTTTGTAGAAACTGGAATGATCATAAACTTATGAGCAATGGGGCTGTGCCTAAAATAATTAGACAAACAGAAGGATTATAAGGAAGTCTATATGAAGATAATGGGCATCCAAACTATTATGCTTTTCAGTGGTGAACAAGGCATATGTAGATACTAAAACATTTCTTAATATATTAGTAATTTAATTCAATATATTTTAATGTGAAACCTCAATAAAATGCTAACAGAATAAAGTTATCCTATTATGTTTTCACGCACAAATGAACACTTTCTGTGGCTTTTATGGTGAAGCTATTTTCCTTTGGAAGCTGGAATTACTCCCAAATTACTCCCAGCTGGTGGGTACATTTTCCCCACACGGAGGACAAGACATTTGCTTATTATTCTGAGGTCCTTGGCAACCAGGCTTACCTATTTTGGACTTAACCTTAAGAACTGTAGTGGGTTGAAAACTGTTCCTCCACAATTCATGTCTACTCATAACCTCAGAACATGACCTTATTTGAAAATGGCATCTTTACAGATGTAATTATTTAAGTTATGGTCAGGTCCTACTAGATCTGTGTGGGTCCTAAATCCAATGACTGGTGTCCCTCTGAGAAGAGTCGAGAAATACACAAAGTCACACAGGAAGAAGGCCACGTGAAGAGAGAGGCAGGGATCAAAGTGGTGTATCTACCACTGAGGAACAGCAAGGATCACCAGAAACTACCAGAAGCCAGGAAGAAGTAAGGAAGGATTCATCCTTAGAGCCTTCAGAAGGAGTGTTGTCCTGATGGCATCTTGATTTCAAACTTCTAGCCCCCAGAAGTGTGATGGAACACATTACTGTTGTTTTATTGCACCCAGTTTATGAAAATTTAAGAGAGACAGCCCTAGGAAACTAAGAAACAGTCAATCCTCAGCTCAGTAAACCTGGGTGAGAAAATGTCTGGATGTTTGGTTTGAATCAGGATGCTCACTTCTGTTCTCCATGGAACACGCTGACTTATTGGTGCTTTGAGGAACAGCCAAGTGGTCTCCAGCTGCTTTTTCAGCTAAGTAGAAGAGAAGCTGTAAAACTAGTTGAATGTATTTTTAAATCATTCAGTGCCCTTCTTGTGAAAAAGAAAAATTAGTTTCCTCAACTCTGAACCACAGCTAGCAAGAATTGCTTTTGGTTGGGAAGACCATGGTCGTGGAAAAAGAGGCAATCAGCTGGTAACGGGATGAAGGATAAACATCCAATCTAATGCCATCTTATCTTCTAGTAAGGCTTCCACCTAACTCATTTCTGAAATTGATAATTCTGGCATTTAAAAAATATTCTGGTATTATTTCTGTATTTATTTACATGATGCAATTTTTTTATTTTTGGTAGGGTGAGTAAAACTGAAACAGCCAATAAATGGTGATATTTGTTTTACCGGGAATGACAGGATTTTATGGACATTTACATTACATTCTAAGAAAAATTTAAAAATATAAGTAGGATGACCATGGGAATGGAGATCAAAGGGAGGTTTGGGGAAAAGTGGAAATAAAATTGGAATTAAGAGGGCTTCTTCATTCTTATTTATGTATTTTTTGTTTGTTTATAATATCAATTTATCTTTACTGAAAATGAAGTCGCCAATTGAATATCCTTGGCCCTAACCCTTAAGAAAATTGACCCTGGCACATAAGGTTGGTTCTCTAGTGGAAGAACAGGGAGAATATCATGGTAATTCTGCTCAACCAAGTTAGGTCGCTCCAAAGTGGAATGGCAGACAGTTCACAGCTCATAGGTACCATCTCTGGGTGGAGAGGAAAGTGGAAAAAGAAACAGGGTTCCTTGGCTCCCTTATTACCACCTTTCCTACTTGCTGCCCACGGCTCGCTCCCTGGGCTGGGGGCTTAATATCTTACTGGTTGGCCACAGAAGGACACAACAGCAACACAGATTGAGAAAATATTTTCTTGTAGATCTGCTCTAATTGTGAGATTTTTGCAATCGTTTTTTAAGAATTCTGGCATGTCTCATTATATAATTTATCCCTGGTCTCCAAAAAATTAATTCATTAAAAATAAATCCTAAAAGTAAAGAAGAACATAATTTTTTATTGAAGTATAGTTGATTTACAATGTTGTGTTAGTTTCTGGTGTACAGCAAAGTGATTCAGTTATATATATATATTTCTTTCTCTTTCATATTTTGGGTTATTACAGGATATTGAATATAGTTCCCTGTGCTATACAGTAGGACCTTGTTACTTATTTCGTATATATAGTACTTTTATCTACTAATCCCAAATTCCTAATTTATCCCCCCACCATCCCCTTTCCCCTTTGGTTTGTTTTCTATGTCTGTGAGTCTGTTTCTGTTTTGTAAATAAGTTCATTTGTATCATATTTTAGATTCTACATATAAGTGATAATGTATGATATTTGCCTTTCTTTGTCTGACTTACTTAGAATGACAATCTCCAGGTCCATCCATGTTGCTGAAAATGGCCTTATTTCATTTTTTATGGCTGAGTAGTATTCCATTGTGTGTATGTGTATCTATCTATCTATCTCACATATTTATCCAATCATCTGTTGATGGTCATTTAGGTTGTGTCTACATCTTGGTATTGTAAATAGTGATGCTATGAATATTGGGGTGCACGTATCCTTTTGAGTTAGAGTTTTCTCTGGATATATGCCCAGGAGTGAGATTGCTGGATCATATGGCAACACTATTTTTATTTTATTAACAAACCCCCATACTATTTTCTATAGTGACTGCATCAATTAACATTCCCACCAACAGTGTAGGAGGGGTCCCTTTTCTCCACACCTTCTCCAGCATCTGCTATTTGTAGACTTTTTAATGATGGCCATTCTAACTGGTGTGAGGTGACACCCCATTGTAGTTCTGATTTGCGTTTCTTTAATAATTAGTGAAGTTGAGCATCTTTTCGTGTGCCCATCAGCCATCTGTATGTCTTCACTGGAGAGATGTGTATTTAGGTATTCTGCCCATTTTTTGATTGGGTTGTTTGTTTCTTTGTTATTGAATTGTATGAGCTGTTTATATATTTTAGAAATTAATCCCTTGTTGGTCACATCATTTGCAAATATTTTCTCCCAATCTGCAGGTTGTCTTTTCATTTTGTTTATAGTTTCCTTTGCTGTTGAAAAGCTTGTAAGTTTGATTAGGTCCCATTTGTTTATTTTTACTTTCATTTCTATTGCCTTGGGAGAGTGACCTAAAAATAGTTGCTACAATTTATGTCAGACACTGAAGAAGAAAATAATTATTGAACTTAGCATTATAACAGTTTGCACTGCTAAGGAATTAAATATGTATTGATTTTGTTAGTGTAAAAGCTCAGATTCATATTTCACAAATGTGAAAGAGCTTAAAGTTTATCCCTTTAAGAACAAGTTATAATTTGACGGCACTATAATGTTAAAAATTTACTGGAGTGATATTCTTGCCTATGACTTTACAAATAGTGATTTACACTTTCAATGTTGGAACATGTCACAGAAAACAGTCAACCCAATCACCTTTCCAATTTATATGCCCTTCTTCTTTCTCTTATCCATTACAAAATGTTTGTTTTCCCAGAATCAACACATTCCAAAAACTCTCAAGGGGAAATAAGTCACATAGAAGGGAATTAGCCATAGCATAAAGCAGTGGAGATTGCATCCCTAGATATTGTAATTTTCCTGAAGCCCATCAACTAGGTCTGTGACTACATGCATGCTTGTGTGTGTGTTCGTGTGTGTGGTCTGTGTATGCATTTGTGTGAGTGCAAAGGAGAGAGAGAGTGAGAAAAATCTGTTTACCTGAAGGGAAAATAAAATATAAATTAGGCACTTCATTTAATGCATTATTACATTTCTTATTGATTCTCTTCTTCCATTAGGATCCAAACTCCATGAAGGGAGGACTCAATCTGTTGTGTCACTGCTGTAGGCTCAATGAATAGAACAGAACCTGTCACTCAAAGCCCATAGTTCACATTAGGGATAACTCTTGGTGTGATATACTTTATGGGCTTTGATAAATGTAATGACATGTGTCTGTAGAGAAGAGTTTCATTGTCCTAAAACTCCTCTGTGCTCTACCTATTTACCCCTCCCTCCTCTCTAGCCCCTGGCAACAACTAGTCATTTTTTTGCTGTCTCCATAGTTTTGCCTTTTCTAGAATGTGTTGTAGCTGGAATCATACAGTATGCAGCCTTTTCAGATCGGCTTCTTTCACTCAGTAATATGCATTTAAGTTTCTTCCATGTCTTGTCATGGTTTGATAGCTCAATGAATAATATTCCATTGTCTGAATGGACCACCGTTCATCCATTCACCTACTGAATTTGCTTTCAAGTTTTGACAATTATGAATAGAGCTATTATAAATATCTGTGTGCAGGTTTCTGCATGGACATAAGCTTTCCACTCATTTGGGTACATATCAAGGAATGAGATTGATGGATCTTATCATATCTTATTTTTCATAAGAAACTGTCAAACAATCTTCCAAGATGGTTGTACCATTTTGCATCCCCACCAGCACAATATATTTTCTCTGTTGCTCCACATCCTTGCCAGCAATTGATGTTGCCAATGTTTTGGATTTTAATCATTCTAATGTATGTGGAATGGAAACAATTTCATTTTTAAAAAATTTGCAATTCTCTAATGATGTTGAGCATCTTTTCATATGCTTATTGGAAAAATATGAAACATAGCACAAATTTATGTGTCATCCTTGCACAGAAGACATGCTAATCTTCTCTATATAATTCCAGTTTTGGTATATGTGCTTCCAAAGTGAACACTGTCATTTCTTTTGATTCCCAAGTTGAAGTATGTCATGGTTCAAACAATCATGTAATAATGAGATGAACTGGAGTGCCATTGACTGAAGGGTCATGACTATTTCTATAAAATATAAAAGAGATCAGACCTGTGAATGAAGAAAAAGCAAAGGACATCTAGGAATGCACAAGAGAAAAAAACCAGGAGAAGGGAGTGTACTTTCAAACAGAACCACAAACGCACCCCAGTTTCAACATGTGCAGATAAAAACGAAGCAGGTTTTCAGAAGGAAGTAAACAATAATGGGGGCAAAGAAGTGACACAGAAACACTTTATAAGTTTTCTTCCAATATTTTACTTTCATTTTTTCCTTCTGCCTCAAGCCCTGTTTACACAGAATTTAGAAAAACAGTGTGACTGCACACTTATTTTAAAAAGTAATAAAATTGTTTAGGGCAGAGATATTATTTTAAACTCATAGTTGGACACCTGTATTTTAAGATGTGTGAGATACCATAGCATGTTCTAGACCCCATTTTGGCACTGGAAATAAAAAATGAAACAAAACGAATTTCCTGTCTCAACGGAAGTTATATTTCAGTGGCTGGAGGCAAACAAAGAAGAATTAAACAAACAAAAATCAAATATATAAAAGGTAGAGTAATAAAACAGGGTAAGCTGAAAAGGGAACACTGGTGTGGCTCACTGTATTATACAGATTTACTGGGGGAGATTTTTCCTCTAACATCATATCGGAGAAGAGCCCTGAAGCACATGCTGAATTTGGCCATTCCCTGGGCCAAGAACATTTCAGATGAACAAATAACAAATGCAAAGGTCTCGGAGCAGAACTTCCTTGGCATGTTCAAAGAACAGAAGGAGGCTTGTGTGACTGGAATAATGGTAGAGGAGGCTTACATTTTGAGTGGAGTGTGAAAGAAGAGAAGTAAAACAGTTGATGTGAGAAATGTAAGAGAGAAAACCATATAGGGCTGTATAAGGCTTTGAAGTAACTTAAAAGCTTTCCTGAGAGTCAGATATGAAAATGCAATCAACCAGCTTGTCCTAGTTGACACTTACAGTAGCATGCTCCCTGCAAAAGAGCAAAATGCATTTATAGTCACATGTGCATAAACCATTATCTAGGTTGATCATATTCTGGACAGTGAATTAAGTATCATTAATTTAAAAGTGTTTAAATGAATGAATATGGAAACACAACATGTCAGAATATGTGGAATATTACTAAAACAATATTAAGGGAATATTTAAAGCATAGAAAATTTATAATAGAAGTGATAAAGAGACTCAAATCATATACCTTATCTTTCACCTTAAGAAACTGGAAACAGAAGAGCAAATATAATCTAATGCAAGCAGAAGAAATTATAAAAATCAAAGTGAAAATTGGTGAAATAGAAACCTCCAGTCTACTCAGGCAATAGAAATAAAAGCAAAAATAAACAAATGGGACCTAATCAAACTGATAAGCTTTTTCACAGCAAACAAACAAATGACAAAATAAGCAAAACAAAATGACAACCTATGGAATGGGAGAAAATATTTGCAAATGATGAGACTGACAAGGGCTTAATTTCCAGAATATATTGACAGCTCATACAACTTAGTAAGAATAAAGCAAACAACCCAATCCAAAAATGGGCAGAAGACCTAAACAAGCAGTTCTCTCATGAAGACATACAAATGGCCAACAGGCACATGAAAAAATGCTCAGTATTGCTAATTACCAGAGAAATACAAATCAAAACTATAATGAGGTATCACCCCACATCAGTCAGAATGGCCGTTATTCAAAAGTCCACAAACAATAAATGCTGGAGAGGGTGTGGTGAAAAGGGAACCCTCCTACACTGTTGGTGGGAATGTAGTTTGGTGCAGCCATTATGGAAAACAGGAATGGAGATTCCTCAGGAAACTAAAAATAGACTTACTATATGATCCAGCAACCCCACTCCTGGGCATACATCTGGAGGGAACTCTAAATCGAAAAGATACATGCACCCCAGTGTTCATAGCAGCACTATTTACAATAGCCAAGACATAAAGCAACCAAATGTCCATTGACAGAGGACTGGATGAAGTTGTGGGACATTTATACAATGAAATACTAGCCAGTCATAAGAAAGAATAAAATAATGCCATTTGCAACAACATGGATGGATCTGGAGATCATCATTCTAAGTGAAGTAAGCTAGAAACAGAAAGAAAAATACCATATGATATCATTCATATGTTGAATCTAAAAAAAGAAGACATTAATGAACTACTAATGAACTTATCTATAAAGCACAGACTCACAGACATAGAAAACAAATTTATGATTACTGGGGGGGGAAAGGAGGTGGGAAGGGATAAATTGGGAGTTTGAATTCACAAGTATTAACTACTATATATAAAATAGATTAAAAAAAACCAAATTTCTTCTGTATAGCACAGGGAACTATATTCAATATCTTATAGTAACCTATAATGAAAAAGATATGAAAATGAATACATATGTATGTATATGTATGATTGAAATATTATGCTGTTCACCAGAAATCAATACATTATAACTGACTATACTTCAATTAAAATTAATGAAATCACAGAAAAAAAACCCTCCAAAATGAGAGAAAAATTATAAATAAAAGAGAAAGAGTAAGAAAAAAAGAAGATAATTACCAACATCAGGCTGAGAGAACTGATATCACGACAAAGGAAAGTGAGGAAGTGTTAAGAACAACTTTTGCCTATAAATTTGACAACTTACATGAAATGGACAAATTGCTTATACGACACAAACTACCAAAATCCTTGCAAGAAGAAATCAATACTCTGAATAGCTCTTTATCTACTAAGGAAATTGAAATTGCAGATAAATCCTTCCCCGGCCCAGAATCTCACTGGTGAAATGCTACCAAATATTTTCAGAAGAAATCAGACCAATTTTATACAAAGTTTTCCAGAAAATGTAAGAGAAGTGAATACTTCCCAACTCCTTGTATGGGCATTATCTTGAACCAAAACCTAGAAGAAGTAAACTGTGCTTATTATTTTGACATGTACAAAAATACTGAATCACTAGATTGTATAACAGGAAATAACACAGTGTTGTAGGTCAATTATAATTCAAAAACAAACAAATAAACTCAGAGAAAAAGATCAGACTTGTGTTTACCAGAGGTGGGGGGGGATGGGGGAGGAGGAATTACATGAAGGCAGTCAAAAGGTACAAACTTCCAGCTATAAGATAAATAAGTACTAAGGATGTAATGTACAACATGGTAGATATAATTAATGCTGCTGTATGTTATATATGAAAGTTGTTAAGAGCCAATTCTAAGTTCTCATCACAAGGAAAATCTTTTTATTTCTTTAATTTCATGTCTGTATGAGATGATGGGCAGTCACTAAACTCACTGTGATAATCATTTCACTATGTAGGCAAGGCAAGTCATCATGCTGTACACCTTAAACTAATACAGTGCTCTACGTCAATTACATCTCAACAAAACCAGAAGAAAAAGGTAAACTGCAGATCAATGTCCCCCATGAACACAGACACAAATATTCTAAACAAAATATTGTAACATCAAATCCGTACTGTAAAGATGGTAATTTTCTCAAATTGGTAAATTCAATCCCCTCCCATTGAAATTTCTGGCATGTCATGAGTGTGTGTACATACCTCTGTGCGTGTCTGTAGACAACCTGATCTAAAATATATATAAAACACAAATAATCAAGAAAAAATAAGGCACAATGCTAGACAATTAGACCAATGGAACAGAATAGAGAGTAAAGAAACAGATACACCCATATACCTTCATCTGATTTAGGACAATGGGAAACTATGTTCTATTCAATAAATGGTGCCGAATAAATTAGATGTTCATATAGAAAGTATTAATTTCTAATGAATTGTACACGTAATTTCTAATGGTAAAATCATTAATGCTTTTATAGAAAAAAGTGTGATCGTGACATTTAAGTAGGTAAAAATTGCTTAAATATTATATTAAAAGTTCTATTAATAAAGGTAAAAATGAATAAATCAATATATTAATATTAATAACTTCTGATAATAAAAAAGATGCTAATTAGTATGATGAAAAGATCCCAAAGGGTGGGATGTATACATCTGACAAAAGAATTTTATTCAGAATGTATAAAAAGTTCTACACATAGAGATGTAATTGTCCCTCATTGATAAAATTCTTCACTGGACACTTCACACAAAATGATATTCAAATGTAAACAAGCATACAAGAAAGTGCTCAACTTTATTATTCATCAGAGAAATACAAGTTAAAACACAAACCACTACATACCCACCAGAACAGGTACCATAAAAAAGACAGACAATGCTAAATGTTAGTGAAATGTGAATCCACTGAAACTTACAAAATACAGCAGCAATATACACTTATTTAGCCACTTCGGAAAATAATTTGTTAGTATGTATTAAGAGTGTACATAGACAAAATGATCTGCAAGCCCATGTCTGTTTATACACAAGGACATTCATAGACTTATTTCCCAAAAGATATGAACAAAGTTTCTCATAGCATGTATTATTCTTAATAATCCTAACCTAGGCTATTTTTAAATATTAAACACGGGATAATAACCATATAAAAACTAAATAAAATTAAATAATACAATAATATAGATATAACTTTGGAATATTCAATATCGCAGAGATACTATTTCTCCCTAAATTAATTTAAAAATCTTAATCTAATTTCAGTTGTATATTGATGAAATTCTAAAAGCTACTCCTAAAATGTATTGGGAAGAATTAGTGCATGAGTACAGCCAAACAAATTTTGGCAAAGAGGAATATGAGAGGACCTTGATTAAATATAAATGATAGTAATTTAAAGAGAATGGTGCTGATACAGAAATTAAAAATAAAGTAATTTAAGAGAATAGAAATTTCAGAAGAAGGTTTTTCATACATATGCATATACTATGTAATAAATAATACAAGTCATATAATTGAAAGAAAATGGACAATTGTTATCTCAACATGAGACAATGTTGAGATAACTGGCTATTCATTTTAGGAAAATATTATAAACATATTTCATAATAGAGGCAGAGGTAAATCCCAGAAGAGTTAAAGTTTTAAGGTTAAAGCTATATGCTTCTAATTTCTGCTAATGTTGTCTCAATTAATAAGATCCATTTTAGTGCTGAAAATATTTAAATATGCTGGATAAATTTTTTAAAGTCTTAGCATAAAATGGCTGAAATACATCCTGAGCTCAAAATATACTAAGGTCAACTACTATGTATAAAATAGATAAGCAACAAGGATATATTGTACAGCACAGAGAACTATAGCCATTATTTTGTAGTAACTTTAAATGGAGTATAATCTATGAAAATATTGAATCACTATGTTGTACATCTGAAACTAATATTTTATTGTAAATCAACTATAAATTTTATTTTTATATATATGCACACACACACACACACACACAAGGTCAAAACTAAATAGGAAATTGGAACACAACTGCGTTTTTTTTTTCCTAAAGGGGATTTAGCTTCTTTTTTTTTCCCCCTAAGGGGCATTACCAAATCTCAGTAAATTAAGACTCTGGTTCTGATTACCTCCCAGGGTAAAAGAATATAAATCAAAACTCTGAGCCCAGGCTGGGGATTCAACTCATTATAAAATGAAGTAGTAATCCAAAGTAATATACCGTCAGTGGAAGCAACAGCCAGAATTAAACCAGCCACCATGCAAATTTACAGTGTGTGTTCACATATTCTGAAAGGTCAAAGAAGCATAAGCTATCAAATTGTTTTAAAGCAGCTCCAGACTGCTAAGGCCTTTAAGGAGCACAGCGGACACGGTCAGGCAAACACTATACAAATGGATTCTGAAATGGTCAACATAAGGTCGAACGTACCGGGTGCAGAGAATAACGAGAACAATAAACAGAAATGACAGTCAGGAGAAACAGACAGGGGAAAACTTCAAATACTGGTACAAAGGGACATAGATTATTAAAAATGTAAAACTATATTAACTACATCTAAAAATAAAAGAAAAAATTTTGGAAAACTACTAAAAGAAAGGCAAAATTAGAGAAAGTATCATGAAGATTGGGAAAAGAACCAGTCAGTATTTCTAAAAATAAAAACTCATTAGCAGAAATATGAAATAACCCAAATTTAAGGTAAATATATAGGAGGAGTTTTGGTTTCACTGAGGCAGTGCAAGTTCTCCAGAGTGCATCTCTGTCCCTTACTATAACTGAGCTTTAGCAAATACACACACGCACACATACAAAGAAACAAAAAATCAAGCTATTTAAAGAATGGGATATTTAAGGCAGGTAAGCTGTGGAAAAGAGTCAAACGTTGAGAAGCAACCCTCAAAGGATGAGTTTTCTGGTTTTTGTTTCTGTTTTTTCCTTCTCGAGGCTTGACTTGTGTCTTGGGCTCCAGCCACAGTGGTGTCTGCAACTAGAACAGTGATAGAATTCCCTCCCTGTTTATGACCAAAGGGAAACACTGAAAGGGCCTCAGGCAAGCAGGAGTGTGAGCAGGAAACACTAGAGAGGAGAAGCCAGAAAAAGGGGTCCCCTAATTCTTTTTACAGGCGAGCCTCGGAGGTACCGCAGGTTCAGTTCCAGACCACCGAAAAACGCAGTAAAATGAGTCACACACATTTTTTTGATTTCCCAGTGCACATAAAAGTTAGGTGTAAACTATACTGTAGTCCATTAAGTGTGCAATAGCATTATGTCTTTAAAAAAAGTACATACCTTAATTTAAAAATACTTCATTGCTAAAAAATTGCTATCATCTGAACCTTCAGTGAGTTTGTAATAGTAACATTAAGGATAACTGATCACAGATCACCAAAAAATATATATAATAATAACGAAAAATTTTGAAATTTTGTGAGAATTACCAAAGTGTGACATAGAGACAGGAAGTGAGCAAATGCTGTTGGGGAAAAAATGGTGCCAATAGACTTGTTTCAGGTAGGGTTGGCACAAACGTTTAATTTGTGGGAAAAAAAAATGCAGTATTTGTAAAGTGCAATAAAATGAGGTATGCTTATACATGTATTCATGCATGTCACAGCCTAATCCCTAAAACACATACGCATGGAACAAACCAAAGCTAGCCTAAGAAAGTGAGAACTAAACTGAGACTTGAATTAACCACACAGTTTCAGTCTAATCCCTGACTGTACATCCTTTTGGACAAACCTAAACCGGCACAGCAAACGCTGTGAGTATGGAATTGCTATCTGAACTACTGTCCATAGAGTTTATATAGAAGTTACTGACTTCTGAATACTTAGATTTTTTTTTTTTTACTTTACAGAAATTATAAAACAGTTTTCCAAAGTTTCTGACTGGATCATATTCCTCCTACCAGAAGAATCTCTGTTAATATTATTTGTGATTCAGACATACTAGTTCTCTCTGTTTTTATTTTCCTCCAAATATATTTTGCTTTTATTTTTTAGTACAGAATTATAGTATGAGTGATTTTTCTTTCAATATTTGACATTTCTTTATACTTCTATAATTTCTATCTTTGTTTCTTTCTATACAATGTATCTTTTTTCCTCTGGCTGCTGTCAAGATTTTCTCTTTATCTTTCTTTAATTTTCAGCTGCTTGAATATAATCTGTCTTTTTTATCCAGCACTCTTATAAGACTTAGCCTCAGGAAGCATAGAAATTGCACAGGCATACCTCGGAAATATTGTGGGTTCTGTTCCAGACCACCACAATAATGTGCACATCACAATAAAGAGAGTCACATGAAATTTTTGGTTTCCCAGTGCATATTAAAACTATGTTTACAACATATTGTAGTATATTAAGTGTGTAATAGCATTACATCTAAAAAGTCAATGTACATACCTTAATTAAAAATACTTCATTACTAAAATATGCTAACCATTATCTGAGCCTTCAACAAGTTGTAATCTTTTTGCTGGTGGAGGGTCTTCCCTCAACGTTGATGGCTGCTGACTGATCAGGGTGGTGGCGGCTGAAGGCTGGGGCCACTGTGTCAATTTCTTAAAGCAAGACAACAATGAAGTTCGCCACATCAATTGACTCTTTCTTTCACTAACAATTTCTCTGTAGCACATAATACACTTTGGTAGCATTTTCCCCACAGTAGAATTTCTTTCAAATTGGAGTCAATTCACTCAAATTTTGCCTTTGCTTTATCAACTAAATTTATGTGATATTCTAAATCTTCCGTTGTATCTCAACAATCTTTACAGCATCTTCACCAAGAGCAAGAAACCACTTCATCTTTGCTCATCCATAAGAAGTAACTCTTTATCCACTAAAGTTTTATAGTAAGATTCAGTTACATCTTCAGGCTCCAGAAAATTTCTAATTTTCTATCTCTTGCAATTTCCACCAAATCTGCAATTTCTTCCTCCACTAAAGTTTTGAGTCACACAAACACACACACACACAAAGTCACCCATGAAGCTGGAATCAGTTTCTTCCAAACTCTTGTGAACATTGATGTTTTGACTTCTTTCCATGAATTGTAAATGTCCTCAATGGTATCTAGGATGGTGAATCCTTTCCAGAAAGTTTTCAATTTACTTTGCCCAGATCCATCTGAAGAATCACTATTTATGGCAGCTATGTATATGCCTTATGAAAAGTATTTCTTAAATAATAAGACTTGAAATTCAGAATTACTCCTTGATCCATGGGCTGCAGAATGGATGCTGTTTGCAGCATGAAAACAACATGATTCTTGTTGTACGTTTCCATCAGAGCTCTTGGGTGACCAGGTACATTGTCTATAAGCAGTAATATTTTCAAAGGAGTCTTTTTTACTGAGCACTAGGACTCAACAGTGGGCTAAAAATAGTCAGTAAACCATATAAATAGATGTGCTATCACCCATGCTTTGTTGTTCCATTGATAGAGCACAGGCAGAGTAGATTTAGCATCATCTTAAGGGCTCTAGGATTTGGGGAATGGTACATGAGCACTGACTTCAACTTAAGAGTCTCCAGCTGCACTAGCCCCTAATTAGAGTCAGCCTTTCCTTCGAAGCTTGAAGCCAGGTATTAACTTCTTTCTTTATGAAAGTTCTAGATGGCATCTTCTTTCAGTAGAAAGCTGTTTCATCTACACAGAAAATCTGGTGTTTTATGTAGCTACCTTCATGAATGATCTCAGCTAGATCTTCTGGATAACTTGCTGAAGCTTCTACATCAGCACTTGCTGCTTCACCTTGCATTTTCATGTTACGGAGATGCCTTCTTTCCTTAAACTTCGTGAAGCAAACTCCGCTAGCTTCCAACTTTTCTTCTGCCTTCATAGAACTGAGGAGAGTTAGGGCCATGCTCTGGATTAGGCTTTGTCTTAAGAGAATGTTATGGCTGGTTTGATCTTCTATCCAGACCAGTAAAATTTTCTCCATATTAGCCAAAAGGCTGTTTCACCTTATCATCTGTATGTTCACTGGAGAAGCAGATTTAATGTCCTTCTAGAACTTTTCCTTTGTATTCACAACTTGGCTAACTGTTTACACAAGAGGCCTAGCTTTCGGCCTATCTCGGCTTTCCACATGCCTTCCTCACTAAGCTTAAGCATTTCTAGCTTTTTATTTAAAATGAGAGACAGTGTGACTCTCTTTTCACTTCAACACTTAGAGGCCATTGTAGAGTTATTAATAGGCTTAATTTCAATACTGTGTGTCCCTTTGGTCAGGAGGCCTGAGGAGTGGGAGAGAGATGGGGGTTCAGCCGGTCGGTGGATCATTCAGAGCACACACATTTATCGATTAAATTTACCATCTTATATGAGCTTGGTTAGTGGCCCGCCAAAATAATTGCAATAGTAACACAAAGATAACTGATCAAAGATCACCATAAAAATATAACAATAATGAAAAAGTTTGAAATATTGCAAGAATTACCAGAATGTGACACAGAGGCAGGAAGTGAGCAAATGCTGTTGGAAAAATGGTGCCAATCGACTTGCTCCAGGTCGTGTTGCCACAAACCTTCAGGCTGTAAAAGCCTCGATATCTGCAAAGCACAATAAAATGAGCTAAGCCTGTGTATGATATAAAGATAGGGAATGTTTGCTTTTACTTTCCCCAGAAGCATTTTAGTTTTCACATACCATGAAAATTAGATCTGTAGTCCTTTGTCTAGTTAATTGTTCTGTTCTGAGGGACAAATGGTTGCAGCCTAAAAAAAAAAAATCTCCATCAGGCTTATTTACATCAAATTATAGTCACTTTATAATGGTTTTGTCCATTTTCACCGATGATAAAGATGAATAGTGGGATGAGTAGGAAAGAAAAGAATGGGAAAATTTATAGATCTTTATCAACATGACCATTAAAACATGTGATTCATATAGATATGTCAATCCACTTCATGATAATTCAATATATCATCAAGAGTGTACCATTGTGTCAGTTACTAGTATCAAATTACTAATTCACAGGGAAAGAATGTGCAACAATCTAATCTTTTTTCATTAGATTATCATTTTTCCTTAAAAAAAGAAAATGAGTGGTAATCTACTCAAAATATCAATATTTGCTATTGACAGAGTCAATTATTAGAAATGTCTAATTATGTTGCATGTTCACTATACAAATTCGGCATTTTATGTTAGTTTCAAAAGACTGAGTCTCTTGTCAGATGAAACCACTGATTAATATTTCATTCTTGCCAAAGCTTGTATTCTCAATCGTCTCTTATTTAATTTTTTGGATCTTTGAAATGTTTTCATATTCCTAGACTGTTAGTTACATAGCTTTTTAAAAAGCTTGATTCAAATACAACTACAAAAGAAATTAAAGTCAATTTAAAGTTCATTGTACTTTAAACTAATTTTTTCAATGACTATGGTGATTATTTGTGGACAATAATTTTATAGGTGTTTTAATGTCAAGAGCTATAATCAATGTCCTTTGATTGTGAAATTATTTAAAAAATCATTGAGAAACAAAATAATCAGAATGATTATTACGTATATATAATGATAATATAAAGCAGATGGAAAAACCAGTGAAAAATGATCGCTCATACAGATGAAATTAATAAATAATTAGTTAGCTATATTACTACCACAGTGGGATATACAGTGGCAAGATGCCCAGACAATGCTAAGAAAGAGAATCAGCACCATTTGAATTAAATTCACTGTATCCCAACATTTTGCTGTATCTTCAACATAGTACCTATGCAAAATATTTTTGCATAATTATTACTACTGTTAAAAATATTTCTCTACAGAGAGAAGAATGTATTCCACAAATAGAAGTTTCTGTAAGAGACAAGAATGCATTTAGAAGCAAGAGTTCCTATGTGACAACTTTTAAATTTAATCATTTATATTTACTATGCCTGGAGTCTTGTAGGCTTTTGAATGGCTTCCAAGCTAGTTCCTACCTTAATCCAATCCAAATTTCTGATTATGTTTGAAAGTATGAGAGCCCATGATTGGGTTAACAAATTGTAACAGACCCCAGCCGCTTGTCTCCTTAAAGAACAAATGTGCTTAGTAACTGCCTTGCAAGTAGGTGCCTGTGCATCTGCACTCCTGTCTCCTAGCTGTAAAAAGAGAGACAATGCCTTGCTTGTGTAGTTGAGGTTTTAGACAGCACTCTGCTCGTTGCAAAGCAAAGACCCAGGCCCTCAGCTATAAACGCTGGGCATGCCTGCTGTTAGATAGCCTTTTATCCCCAAAACAAGGAACTGGCTGGTCTGGTGGTCTGCTTTAACATATCCATAAGAATGTATCTTGATCCCCTCTCCCCATGACATCCCTAAAGATAAACAAAGTCTTTTGTACTCATTGTGATCTCTACAATCTCGATCCCATCGTGTCTTTCCCTAAATTCCTGCATTCCATCACACAACTGTTAGTGATTTTTCCTTTGATTGTACACAATAAATGTGGGAGCATTTGAGAGGCTCTTGGAGTTGGCTCCCGACTCCCTCCCACTCTCTTGACTTTTTCCACAGAGTCTCAAGTAATTCATTCCGTCTCGGTGGGACTTCTGCAGGCCAGAACCCACATGAAAGATAATAAGCAAATTAGATTTTAGGGGGAAAGTGCAGTTAGCCCCAACTCAGCTTGGTGGCATTTCAGCATCATTCAGTCAGATCAGGATAACTGGGTTGCAGTTCTGTGAATCCAGGCAGAGAACTCACAATGTGAAGGGTAACAGTGTATCCTCACATAATCAAAGTCTGTAAGTGTATTACTATTGCCATTATTACTGATAAGGAGAAGAAAATGCAATGAGTATTTGAAAAGAATACTGCATTTTGCAAAATATCCTCAAATGCAACATGTACCAGAGTGAACCACGCTGTGAAGCACTACTAATATATGTTTACATAAATTAAATGTTGGTGGAATTATTTGGACCAGAAATTCAGAATTAAGCAATTTTATATAATTAATCCAATTCACTGAATTAGAGTTAATTTAAAAATATATTGTTTCAATAAGATGGAACTACATTAGTATTCACTAATTTGGACATCTTACAAACAGAAAGAAAATAAATATTTGTAAGTTAAGGAGTGTATATCTCTATATTGTCAGATGTCTTTCCTATAAGTGAACAAAGATCCCTTCTTCTAAAATAAGGGCAACAGTCTTCACCAAATCTGGGATTTAATTTCAATTGCTTTTTACTAAGGTATGTTGATCTAAATATTCTCAATATTTTCTTCTTGACAAAGTTTAGATTTTTAAACTTAAAGAATTTTTTTTTTTTTGGACAAAGAGTATGTCAAAATATATAAAATCAAGTTATTTAGATGCATGGATCAGAAGCCTGAAAACTAGAATAATGAAACGCACACAAAAAAAGTCTATGGCAAAACTGAAATGAAAACTTAGTACAATAAAAGGCTGATTAGAAAAGGGTTCAGAAACTACAAAGCCATTATATTAAAGTAGAATATGGACTAAAACTTATGGGTGACTAGAGTACATAGTTACATCTGCTACTCAAGATACCATCTTCATAAGATGTTTTTTGAGTCAAAATCAGAAGGAATGAGTGGAATTTTACCTTTGGACTTAGCACTTGGCCTTTGATGGAACCTAAGTAATTTATTCTAGTTTCATTTCATATTGTCATTGGTACTAAAACACTTTTTTGCCATTACAGGATCATGTTTACTAGGACAACTTTGCTAGTTACCCATCTCCTTTGAGGGGCCTCATCAATTATCATCAGTGTCTGTCAATACATGAGTTTGTTAACCATGTCATGGTACACATATTACAAAACTAGTCTCCAGAAGCTTATGTTATTTATATTTTTCACATAACATTTTAGGAAAATTTGAGGAAACATGGCAAGTTGGGAGAAACACATTGTTCTCCTTAGTATTATTACACATTTTAAAATCACTTAATCATATCCCTCTATATTTATTGTTTTGATATATTTCAATCTTAAAAGTGATATTTTGACACCTTAACTCCACATTCCAGAGAGATGCCCCAAACTGGGCCTGTGTTCCTCATTATATAGTTTACACGTCACCAATATTCTTTTAAAATCACGTAATTGTAATATGCAAGACATGTTTCAATTCTTTTCTTTTTTCTCCCTAATTTAGCATTGTTTGACCAATTTAGTAGAATGTTGGAAACAGCAATAATTAACTGTGCCCCTTTTTAACAGTTCTGGGATAATATCTCAAAGTTCATTTGTGTAGCATGGTTGTTCTGTTATCTCTATTATGTCCTTTTGATTTTTGTCATTAGCTTCTTGAGAAGGGCAACTATGTCTTTGGTATTATCTCTAGTCAACATGCTAATATTTTATTAGGCATTATTAACTTGAGTTATTTTATAGCTTTATTGAGGTATAGCTTATTGACATATAATTTATTTATAATAAAATCTGTTTTAAATTCACAATTAAAATAATTCTATTAAGTACATACAAGCATGTAACTATGACTAAAATCTAGTTTTGAAACACTCCATCACCTCAAAAAGTTCTTGGCGCCCCTTTACCATCTTTCTCCAATTTTGCAGGGCTCCCAGACAATGACTTATCCACTTTTGATCACTATAATCTTGTCTATTCTAGAATTCTATTGTATGAAGAAGTCACATTTTGTCTATCCATTCACAAATTAATAGCTAGGTTACCATTTGTTGGCTAATATGACTCAGACTTCTGTTAATACTTTACTACAAGTTTTTGTGTGGACATGTCTTTACAATTCTGAGAAGATACATATTAGATCATTCTCTTTCTTGCCAGATTCGGAACCAACTGAGTAGCAGACAGATTTAGTAGGTAAAATTCAAAATGTCCGCCTCATTACTGAAAAAAAGTTATTTGGAGAATGTGGATTATGCTGTAGAAAACTGGGCACTCCAGAATTATGCAGACTTGTTCATTCTGTGACAGGCATTACCGGATTACAGTAGGTTGTTCTAGTCAGCAAATTCTGCTTATAGGATTGGGAAGCAGGGCACATAGAAGTGCTGTGACATAGGAAGTTTGTCCACATGGAAACCTAGGTATAAAGTCAGTTCCTCAGCATTCTCATAGCTGTTTGCTTTCTTGATCCATTGTGCTAAACCTGTAAGCCTGTAGTTAACCAGAATGTGGCTCTATCCAACAGAGGAGAAAGTCCACAATTTTCTAGGTAGTCCTGCTTTCACCTATATTATGCCTCTCCTGAGGTACAAATAATTGCTTCTTTGTAGATTCTTCCATACACACTAATAGACATTATAGACTGAGCCTTCAGAGGCTCTGAAAGCCAAAACTGTCATTATTCAAATAAACTCCAAGGCTACTCTATTCTCAAAAGGGAAATTTTCATTCCCTATCATATTTCCAACTACAAATTATTTCCTTCGATATTTTCTAGCATCCCCAAGAGTTCTGTAATTAAATCAGATGACATGATAAAGATATTCTACAAACAAAATACCAATAATCAGATCACCTATCTTTGAACATAAAATCTCTTGCAATACAAAATACTAAAGAAGCAATTAAAGTCCCAGAATTAAAGCCAATTTTAAGTTAAAGTGTAAAAAATGTGAAGTAAAAATCTCTTGCCCTTCTGAATTAAAGCACATACAGAGTACCAATTCACACAGTACATTTCTTTATTCTTTTCAGCCTCAGCTGAGATTGAGAACAGAATCTGTTCTCCATGATAGGATAGGATCAGGGTTCTTTCAATGCTTTGTCTCCTCTCTGGAATAGGTGTAGTCCTCTCACAGTTTCTGAATAAATGAGCTCAATATTCAGTCTCTCAATGGCCTCACTTTTTAAAAGCCCAGCATTAAGGGCACTTCAATATATATTCGTTTTCATATTCTTTTTCATTAAAGGTTATTACAAGATATTGAATATAGTGCATATACATGCTGACTGGAACATTATGCAGTACACCAGAAATTGACACATTGTAACTGACTGTACTTCAATAATAATTTTTTAAAAAGAGTACATCTAAAATGATCTTCTAAAAGTTCTAATAAGTATATACAAAAGCAGTACATAGGAGAGCCCTAAGACCAACAGAGAAAACAAAACAAGAACCCTAGAAGAATTTGAAGCCTCTTGTACCAATAGGTACAACAAATATTAAACACAGCCTAAGTCCTAGTGAGATTAACATAAATACTCATGGTGAATGCCTATTTACCTAAATTTGAATTATCCAATTATCTTATTCCATTTGGTTTGCTATTAAAAAAATACCATAAACTGAGTGGCTTATAGACAGTATAAATTTATTTCTCACCGTTCTGAAGGCTGGGAAGTCCAAGATCAACGCACTAGCAAATTTGATGCCTGGTGGGGCCTGCTTCCTGTTTAATAGATGGCCATCTTTTCTCCATAACTTCAAAGGGCTAAGGGGGCAAGGGAGTTCTCTGAGGTCTCTTATAAGGTCATTAATCCCATTCATGAGGACTCCACCTTCATGACCCAATCACCTCCCAAAGTCCTCACCTCCAAATACCATCACATTGAGAATTAGATTTCAACATACAAATTTGGGGGTACATATTCAGTCTATAGCATTTCACCCCTCACCCAGCAAATTCATATTCTTCTTGCATGCAAAATATATTCACTATATCCAAAAAGCCCCAAGAGTCTTAACTCATACTGAATCAACTCAAAAGTCTACAGTCCAGAGTCTCATCTAAATATCATCTAACTCAGATATGGATGAGACTCAAGGTACAATTCATTCTGAGACAAACTCCTTTCCAGCTGCGAATCTGTGAAATTAAACATGTTATGTGCTTAAAAAAATACAATGATGGGACATGAATAGGATAAACCTTCCTAATCCAAATGGAAGAAATAGGACAGAAAGGAGTGACAGGTCCTGAGCAAGTCCAAAACCCAACACGGAAAATTCTACTGGAACTTAAGGAACAAGAATAATTCTCTTGGGCTCAATGCTCTGCCCTCCATACAATTAGGGTGGAGGCCTTGAGTACCAAACAACTAACAATGCCAGTTGCTGATAAGGATGCAGAGTAATGGAACTCTCACTTATTGCTCATGGGAATGCAAAATTGTGAAGCCACTGTGGAAGAAGATGGGCAGTTTCTTACAAACCTAAGTGCAGTTTACCATAAAATCCAGCAGTCACACTCTTAGGTATTTACTTAAATGCCTTAATTCATTTGGACCGCTATAATAAAATACTATAGACTGAGCAGCATGTAAACAATAAACATTTATTTCCTGTAGTTCTGGAGTCTGAAAGATTAGGGTGCCAGCATGATCAGGCTGTGGTGCAGGTGCTCTTCTGTGTTGCAGACTGCCAGCTTCTCACCGCACCCTCATGTGGAAGAGGCTAGCCAAGAGGTCTGTGGGATTCCTTATGTAGGAGCACTAATCCTACTCATGAGGCTCCACTCTCATGACCTAATCCAGTCCCAGAGGCCTCATCTCCTAACACAATCACATTGGACTTCAGAATTCCAGCATGTGAATTTGAAGGGAATACAAACATTGAGACCATAGTACCCAAGTGAGTTGGAAACTTACGTTCGCACAAAGACTTGCATGTGAACGCTTATAGCAGCTTTATTTATAATTGCCAAAAATTGGAATCAATGGATGTGTCCTTCTATAACTGAATGGATAAGCAAGCTGTGGTACATCTATATAAGAGAATATTATTTGGTGATAAAAAGAAATGAATTATCAAACTATTAAAAGACATGGATGGATCTTAAGTACATATTGCTAAATAAAAGTAGCTAGTCTGAAAATGCTACTTACTACATGATTCCAATTATATGACATTCTGGAAAAGGCAAAGGTATAGTGATGGTAAAAGGAGCAGTGTTTGCTAGGGGCTTGGGAGGAAGAGAAATGAATATGTGAAGCACAGGATTTTTTTTAAGATGATTAATCTATTCTGTATTATATAATTGTGGATATATGATATATGCTTTTGTCAAAACTCATGAAAATTTACAGCACAAAGAGTGAATCTTAATGCATGCAAATTTTAAAGAATCATTTAGGAGGTCAGGAGATTTCAGAATGAAATGCATACTGTTTTGACAAGAGAATCTAACTGTTCTTCATATATGAATTTGTTTCACAGAAGGGGATGGGGTAAAAATTACTGACTTAAGTAATTTTGGAAATGAATAGATTTGGTGAGACTAAAGGTAAAAAATAAACTATACAAAGCACTGTACTCCAGTTGACAAAGTTTCTTCTCATGGGGATCCAAATTAACAATTATGGTGCCACTATACATGAATACTGGAACTGAATCATTAAAAAATGAATATCAAATGATTGAAACCAGCCTTCTCACTGGTGCAGAAGGAGTATATAGATAAGCAAGGTGAGGAGGCTAGAATAATCTATGCGTCAATAGATCAGAGTTAGGAACATCATCATGAGTTCATGTTTACCTTAATATCGATATGAACAGTTACACACACACACGAACACAAATGCACATGGATTTGTATATACACATACAGTTCCTCTGTCAACTGAGAAGGCTTAGAAACAACAACATCCCAGTAGCAACAAGCACACATAGTGCCAGATCTTGGTTACTAGTACCATTCTCCAAGGAAAGGAAACAGAGTGTATTTTAATATGGGATAGTTGTATCTACCACCATACGCTTGACATAAATTCTGTTAGCCAAATACTTTCCAAGTAATCAATGCATAGTATTATATTACCATTCACAATTAAAAGTGAAAGTTCCACTCAATGAGTAAACTATAGTATGGGTTTTAATGTAACAGAGTATATACAAAAAGTTAATTCGTACTGTTTCAGACTGCATATTGTAACTAATCTCTAAGACATTACCAGTTGTCAAATTTTTGTATAGAATCCAAGAATATTCATAATTATCTGAAAAGGATATAAAAATACTAATGTCTCCCATGCTTTCCATTTATAAAATTGTATGAGGTTGTGTTTCCTTCATATATTTCAAAGCAACACAATATATTGCAAGAAATTATAATGCAGAAACAAACATAAGAATTCAGTTCGATTTCATTAAGCCAGATGTTAAAGGGTTTGCAAAAATGTGAAACAACTGTCACTTTTCTCACTGCATTTATCTTTGTTTTAGAAAATATAATCAGTTTTTATAAAAATATGCTACTTATGTCAACATGTGATGGAACACATATTGGAACCTAGCCACTCTCCTATTTTCAAAAAATCCATTTAATTTAAAATAGAGTAAATCATTGATAATTTAGTCCACATAAGCAGAATTTTGTGGTATCCTCAATATTTTAAGAAAGTAAAGGAATCTAGAGATCAAAAAAATGTGAGAACTATTGGGCTACCACATACGTAGGCCAAGACTTGAAAGGAGGTCCATGAACCCTAACTAGGTTCTGCCTTCAATAAGCCAGACTGCTTCACTCCTGTATTTTGCATTTATTTTGCTATTGTTCTCCCTTTATAAAACTAGTTAAAAGCTTTAGCTGTGTAAATGAGTTTCATGGGAAGTGTGTTGTTTATGACAAGGCTAGAGCTTTGAAGGTTTCATGGATGGTGAGAGTTTGGCAGTAATGTTTGGCATGAGAGAAACTTGAGGGAAGACAAAACTTGGGAGACCTGCTTGGGGCTGCTTCATCCAGTTGTCTATATACCCAATTAGAGTTTCGTTTTCTGATTTTGAGGTTTTGTTCTTAAATAGGGAAATCTGTGTACAGATAGAGCTAATGTCAGCATTTTACCTTTCATGATTATTTTTATTAAGCCTTTCATAAAAAAAAATTAAATATTTTCCAGTAGAGTCACCTATCTACTCCACCTTGACAGTGAATCTGAGCACTAATGCAGGGTATCCAACAGTTTTTCTTCACCAGAAGAGGAGGCAGCACAATATCAGATAAAAACTCAGCAATAGTCTTCCCTAGGGGAGCTAGTACTCAAGGCTGATGTTTTTTCCCTACTGTATCCTGCACTATAAGGAACTATAAGATTTTGAAGACAAAAAAAAAAAAAAAAAGAGGAATTTATATCTTTATTTCCATAAAATAAAACAGGAAAAATCTCAAGGGAAAGGATATTTCAGATGTTTAGCATATTCAAAATAAAGTAATATGACTCAGGTATTAGGAATGACATAAATTTTGGAATCTTCAAATAGTTTTCATCAAAATATGTCCCCAAAATATTTTATTCTACTCAATTTTGATAATATTATAGAAGTCAGCTACTGATGAATGAGCATAAGATGCAAAGAGAAAGGCTTTGACCTAGTAGACTATTATTAATTAGTTTGATTTGGTTAAACACTGTCAGCATCAACTAATTAATGACAACAACAAATTGAGAGGAAGAAATGAGCAGATGAGAAGCTACCATATGCTCATGCCACGCTCTTAATTGATAATAAGTAAGTAATTATGGAATAGAAGAAAATGTTAATTCATATGTCTATGGCATTTGAAATGCCTGTTTATAAAGCCGTGTCATTTATAATGGATACTGTTCCACTTGGCCCCTGAATTAGCTAGAAGTATTGAGGGCAAAGGAAAGAACTCACTCTAATGTTTTCTAACTCATCATCAGACACTGACCACATTTATTAAGCACTTTTAAAAATATGCACTCAATGGACAAATATGGAATTACTAAACAAAAACTTTACCTCTATTTTCTTATTCATGGTCCCAAGACAACAAGGATGCTCATTGTTGTGGGGCATTGATCGAGTTGGCTATGGATGGTGATGGATGAGATATTAGCAGCACCTCTTAGACACGGCTTGACTGCTTCTAGTCCTCAGACTTTAGTTCCTTTTTCAAACAAGAAAGCCAGGGGATTAGGTCTGGGTTCAAAATGTTATTCACATTCTACAAACAACAGATTTCTGACCCCTAAATTTTGCTTTTTTAGCTTTCTGTTTTACCCAGTCTACTTTTTTCTATCTTTTCATTATAAGTACATGAATTTCTTTGCTTGTCCAACTCCCCTAAGGATTTTACTTCACGTTAGAGGACTATTTCCTTTTGATTTATTCATCCTAGAGGTCAGTGATTAGAAATAGAAGCCAATTTCCTATTGTCTCAACTAGTTTGCTTCTTTCAGTGAAAAAAAGGAAAAAGAAGCCAGCTAGCAACACTGAATTGAAGTGATCTTTAAAATGTTATTTTCACTGTCATTCCATTTTATTAACATGGTACCCGCCTTTTATAAACAAATCTGACATTGATCTTCCTTAACCATTTTATGGCGAGGTAATGAATTAGATGAAATTTAGAGGAAATTCCTACTCAGATATGGTATTGATTCCTCAGACTACCTAAAGTAAGTGCATTTCCAGTACTGGATAAAATTCGATTAAACACTTAATATCAAAGAATACCAATGTTTATTTTCATTAAAGCAGGCAAATAAACTACATGTCCAATACCACAAGATGTGCCTTAAAGGCATAAAAAATGATTAGCCTCCTTCACTTGAATTTCATCAAGGAATTTGAAATGATATGACAAGTAATATATTATCCAATAAGCAAGTTCAAGAAAATGTTTCCTGCGTTAGTTTTCTAGGGCTGCTAGAAAAAAGTACTAGAGACTGGATGGCATAAACAATGGAAAATTTTTTCTCATAGTTCTGGACAATATAAATTCTAGGTCAAGGTTTTAGTAGGGCTGGTTTCTTCTGGGGCTCCTCTTAGCTTGTAGACAGCATCTTCTCCCTGTGTTCTCACATGGTCTTTGCTCTGTGGTTTTCTATGCCCACATTTCTCCTTCTTATAGGGAAATCAGTCATATTAGATTAGGGTCCACCCTAATTACCTCCTGTTAACTTAATTACCTCTTTAAAGACCCTATTTCCAAATAGAGTCACATTCTGAGCAAGGATTTCTTTATATGATATAGAAGACCTAACAATAATAAAAACATTTACTTCCAGAAAATTCAAACATTTCATGCAATTCAATAACAAACAAACAAAAACAATCAAAAAATGGGCAGAAGACCTAAATAGACATTTCTCCAAAGAAGACATACAGATGGCTAATGAGCACATGAAAAGATGCTCATTAACACTAGTTATTAGAGAAATGCAAATTAAAACTACAGTGAGGTATCACCTCACGCCAGTCAGAACGGCCATCATAAAAAGTCTACAAATGAATGCTGGAGAGAGTATGGAGAAAAAGGAACCCTTCTATATTGTTGGTGGGAATGTAAATTGGTGCAGCTACTGTGTAGAACAGCGTGGAGATTAAAAAAACTAAAAATAGAGTTACCATATGATTGGCAATCCCACTCCTGGGCATATATCTGTAGAAAACTCTAATTCAAAAGGATATATACATCCCAGTGTTCACAGCAGCACTATTTACAATAGCCAAGAAATGGAGCAACCTAAGTGTCCATTGACAGATGAATGAATAAAGAAGATACCACATTGTGTGTATACACACACACACACACACACACACACACACACACACAATGGAATATTACTTATCCATAAAAAGAATGGAATAATGCCATTGGCAGCAACATGGATGAATCTAGAGATTACTATACTAAGTGAAGTAAGTCAGACAGAGAGAGAAGTATCATATGATTTCACTTACATGTGGAATCTAAAACAAACAAACAACTTCCACAGTTGAGTTAACACATAGGATTCGAAGATTATATATTACTAAGCAGAACAGCTGTACTAAGGATCATTACTATACTACCAGCAAGTAGGTGTACCTAAGCCATAGTAAGAATTTCTCTGTTTAAAGTACAAACTTTTCATGTCAAATGAAAATAAATACAGACATTTGTTACCCTACTTCTGATGATGTGGCTTAACAAACATGGAAACTAGTCTCTGCTGGGTCAAGTCAAGTGCAGGGTTTTTTTTGGGGGGGGGGTTAGCGTCAGGGGAGAAGGAACAGTTTGAGAGCTAATTCTCTCTGAAAAAATGGTTAATGTGGATATTTGTGCCTTGTACTACAATTAGGCTCACTCTAGTAAAAATCAGTACAAATTATTTGAGTTATTTACAGAAGAAGCCACAAAAGTCTTCAATGAGAGGTTTACCACAAGCATCTAAAGATGGCTAGACATTCATAGTTTTAAATCATAGCATGATTTTTTACTGTGGTTACTACTTAGGACACAGTTTTCTAGCTGAATTCCTCAGAATTCTTCCCATTTTACTTAATATTAGGTACTGGGTGCTTAATTTTCTTGACCTAGCTACATCTGGCTTGACTTCTCTTGCTTTTTCTGCATTGGCCCATGCTTGACTTTAAGAACACAGGAGGAAACACTTCAGCAACTTCAAAGCCACAAGCCAAATCAGGGTATGTGAAATAGGTTTATTCATGGGCTCATAGTAGCATGTAGGATAGAAAAGACTCAGGTAGTAGGATCCCTGAAGTCAAAACTACTGGAGAATGTAACAGCTGTTTTTGCGGCAATGCAAGTGTTGTAACTCCATGGCACACTAAGCGTCCCTTGGCAACACTAGGACTTGATGTAAGTCGTAAGACAGAGAATCAGAACAACTCCCATGCCCCCAGGAAACACATACACTAAGGCACACACATTTTCCCAACAGAAAGCATAGCATCACAGTAAATGTCGGTTTATAGAGGTGAGGAAAGCAGAGCATATTATAAAAGAGAAACTATAAGAGGAGTATCATTTTATTTTGATCTGAACACACACACACACACACACACACACACACACAACATTTGGTAGTCATCTTGTAGCGTTTAAGGGAAAAAGAAACACCAGCCTGGTGAGGTCACTTTCAGTCTTCCTTTTGTGAGCTTCTCTTGAGATGTTCATAGTGACTTTGTTTTTATTCTTTTTTTTCTGTTTCAAACATTTTTCTACTAAGTACCCTCTCCCTGTAGAAAACCTTAAAAGTAAAACTATGAAACAAAATTAAAATTCATAATTTAAAAGCTATGGGAGATACTGAGGTTATTTGAGGATAGGCATAATCACCAGAGTATTTGATTTATTTGATTTTGGAGCTTCAGTAATTAGGCAAGACATACTAGAACACGATAAGTAATACTGTTCCAGAAAAAAATGTATTATCATAAAATTCTTAGGAAATAAATGTACCCTTAAAAATGGCTGTGTAAAGGCCTACAAAAAATTTAATTTTGAATAATTATCAAATGTTCCTGATTTTAACAAAAGCAGGGATTTTGAATATTAATATTTGCAGTGATAAGTGTAAGTCTTGAGAAGACTCTTAGAAAGTATAAGGATTTTAAAGTATTTTAAATGTTTCTAATATATTCAAATATTAAGACCAATGTGTTTTGTCTTGTAAAAAATAATTGATCAAAATAAGGCTACATGATAGTCTTATATTTTGCATAACTTGATAATAATAACAATCAGAATTGTACCCATAAATATTAATTTTAACATAATTCAGAATGATAAACTATCCAGTAGTCTAATGATAAGAAAAGAAGCTTAAAACATATTGATCTCTATGCTCCTTAGAAGATCCAGCTCATGATATCAACTTTGTAATGAGCTTGAGTCTCTAGACACAGCTATACAAATACACAGAAAGAGAGACTAAGTGAAAAGAACAGATACCAAAAGTGAAAATGTGTTTTCTGTTGGCAATCTCATACACTAACACTGCATTTTTTTATCTATAAACTCTCAAAAGCCTAACTAGTTATTAACTGATAAACGGTGAAAAAAATTTCCCATAGGATCATAAAACTTAAAGTGAAATAAAAGTAGAAGTGAATAAAAGAAAGATGTAACTTTTCCTTTAGAGAGAAAAAAAAGACTATCTTCTTGTTTCAGAGGAAATGAAATCTATTTTTATATGACACAGACTGAATTGATAATGATATGAACATCAGTAAGCGTTGTATAGGACATTTCTTTGTTATATTTTTGTTATTTTGCTTTAGCAGATAGGAATGGAGAGTAAGTGTTGGCATATTTACCAAATGCAGGCAAAAGCAGGCAATAATCTGGCAGCAAGACTAGTTGATTTATAGTATTACTCAACTTTGTTTCATTAAAGCACGATTAGGGGATGAGAAGGTATAAATTGGGAGTTTGAGATTTGCAGACACTAACTACTATATATAAGATAGATAAACAACAAGTTTCTTCTGTATAGCACAGGGAACTATATTCAGTATCTTGTAGTAACCTGTAATATAAAAGAATATGAAGAGGAATATATATATATGTTCATGAATGACTGAAACATTATGCTGCACACCAGAAATTGACACAACACTGTAAACTGACTATGCTTCAATTTAAAAAAGCAAGATTAAAGAGTTAAATTAAAGTAAAATTAAGTTAAATTAAAGAGTTAAAGATTAAAGAGAAGCACAATAACAACCAAGTATCAGTATATTTTTTGTTACAAACAGCAAAAGGCCTGGGTGAAATTTACTTAAAGAAAAACGTATTTGTTAGTTTAAAACTGAAAAGTACAATGTATATTAATCTTAATTATGAATTGATACAGGTCTCAAATTATGTAAACATGAAGTGAATGTGCCATCTCTAATCTTTCTAAACTGCATCCCTAAAGTGGGCTCTATTCTCAAGCCTGTATTATTTACAGAATAATTGTCACATTTCGTCCGGTACATCTTCTCTTGTCTACATCGTCCAGTAAGAGTCTTCTTTCCCTGATAACTCAAGGAAAAGCTCTAGAATTGAATTACAGTGGCTTGATTGGTTGACTTGGGCCATGTCCTTCATCTATCAAGCTATCTTGGTCAGCAGAAGACAGACTGAGTAACTCAGCAGAGGTCATAAGTTTCACAATTAGAATTGGGGATAGAATAAGTTTCATTGGAAGTACCTTGGATACTTTCCCCACAACAAATTAAAGTACTGATGCTAAAATAATGAGTGGATGGATCTGTGCTACTAAATAACAAATGTGCACTACCTTTCACAACCTTGAGTGAAATAGAGTCCTGACAAATGTTCCTTGACCCCTGCGTTATCCCAAGACTCACGTGAAAAGAATAACAACAGTCACTGTAACAAATGGCTAAAACCAGGTTTCTGTGACTCATATCCTATTTATCTGAATTCTGTTTTGACAATGAACCTTTAGTCTATTCCCTGAATAAACAAGCGAAGCTTAGAACCCAAAAACAGCCAAGCTAAGCATCAGAAGGTGTCACTACCATTATATATGTAATCACCCACATACTTTTCATTTCAGAATTATTAGCTTTCCCTATAAAATATTAAATGATCCTGATTTTGAATAGACTGCTGTTGGATGCTTAATTTTGCCAGGGTAGTTTAAGGTAAGATGTTTACACACACACCACCCACCCAACCACACATACTCACAGGCACAGACACACATTTTTTTTTTTTTAATTTCAGCTAAAAACTGAGATAATCTAAACCAGGTACATTTTAGAATATTTATTCTATTGGGAGATAGGCACTGATGCATGCACAATGGATGCCCTCAAAATATGACCTTGTTTCTGCCTTTAAGGAACTCTCATTCTAACAATAATGGTAAGATTACTGGTAGTCACTGATGCTTCATAAGTTCCTGGTAATTTATCTGGCAATAACTCACTTAATCTTCATATCAAGTCTGTATTTTAAGGACTATTATTTTAAGGAGTGAGGAAGCAGTGGCGTAACAAAATGAGCTAATAAGTAGTAGATTCAAATTTAGGGCCTCTGATTCCAAAGACAGATTTCTTAACTATTCTGTGGTACTCTACAGTCTACTAGGAACAAAACAGAAATAGAGCATCACTCTAGGGGGAAGAAAACTCATAAACATGTATGTTTCAGTAGAAATAATGTGTCAGAGCAGATGTATGATTATGGTAGGAGAAATTCAGGTAATGAGTCCATAATCCAATTGGAAATTGAAGGCATCATTTTCTCTTTGTGATGATTCTAGCATGGTTTGTAGATCGAGCCTATTAGCTTTTGTGTCCTCAGTTTGTTTCCAAGATATTTATTAAGCAAGTAATTATGGAGAATGCACTATTATTTAGAGTCTCATTTCTGAAAGGCACTAATAAAAACAAGTTATGATATTATAGTACAGGTGCTATCATGAAAATTAAAAGGTTCTACGTTAACATTACCTGGTCCTCAAGAAAGTAGGAGACAAGGTACAAGCTTGAGTAGTTCACTAGCAGACCAGTTTGCAGCAATAAGATGATAGTAAAATGGAGTGGAAAGTGTCAGAGAGTAGAAAGGTAGACTAGAATCTTTCCTGTCATGTCAACAAGTTTGTATTTTAAAACTAATTACAAAGTTAAGAGTGAACATTTTTAGGCAGCAGATTGGTCTGGATGTATTGGTGAATAAAATAGAAACAACAGGAAAAAAATTTTAAACAGCTTCTGCCCTCACAAAGCTTACATTCTTACAGCAGTTATAGAATATAAACAAATGATAAGTAAATTGAATAGCATTCTACATGATAACAAATATAATGGAAAAAGAGAAAACTGTAGCAAGGAAGGATGAAGTCGGTTGAATGGTGGGGGTGGGGCTGGTTACACTTTTAAATGGAGTCATCAGGATGGGCTAATTAAGAAAATGTCATTTAAAAAAAGGACTTGGATCCTCAAAAAACTAGGAATAGACTTACTATATGACCCAGGAATCCCACTCCTGGGAACCCAGGAGTATCCAGAAGGAACCCTACTTCAAAATGACACCTGCACCCCAGTGTTCATAGAAGCACTGTTTACAATAGCCAAGACATGGGAACAGCCTAAATGTCCATCAACAGATGACTGGATAAAGAAGAGGTGGTATATTTATACAATGGAATACTATTCAGCCATAAAAACCGACAACATAATGCCATCGTAGCAACATAGATGTTCCTGGAGAATGTCATTCTAAGTGAAGTAAGCCAGAAAGAGAAAGAAAAATACCATATGAGGTCGTTCATATGTGGAATATAAAAAATAAATAAATGAATAAATAAATAAATAAATACAAAACAGAAACAGACTCATAGACATAGAATACAAACTTGTGGTTGCCAAGGGGGCGAGGGGTGGGAAGGGACAGACTGGGATTTCAAAATGTGGAATAGATAGACAAGATTATACTGTATAGCACAGGGAAATACATACAAGATCTTATGGTAGCTCACAGCAAAAAAAAAAAAAATGTGACAATGAATATATATATATATGTTCATGTATAACTGAAAAATTGTGCTCTACACTGGAATTTGACACAACATTATAAAATGATTATAACTCAATAAAAAAGTTAAAAAAATAATAAATAACTAAATAAATAACTAAATAAAAAACACTTGGCAAAGAGAAGGTTAGCCATGTGGGTATATGAACAAAAGATAAATAACTGCATTTACCCAGAAAATCTAGGACACCATTAGTCAAAATATTGTTTTAAATTCAGCAAAGAATATCTTAATTAGTATGACTTTTTGTAAATAAAATACACACCTTTTGTCTTATAAATGATGTTTTGCAGTTATATTTTCAGTTAATTTCTGGAGGCTGATACTGTTTTCATCCTTCATAGCTCCCAGCACAGAATAGTTGTGTACTGAATGTTTGTTCTATGTATGCATCTGTAACCGAGCAGGATCCTATGGGGCCTTCCCAAAACAAACCTCCCACTCCCCACCATGTCCTCTGCCTGCCTCTTATTTGTTGAAAAAATTTAGCCTCCTAGGCCTTCGCTGAGTTCCAACGGATAAATTTAATCAGAGAAGAAAATGTGGAAACAAAGGAAAGCAGCCAGTAAGACAAAATAATAATACTCTAGCCATTAAACAAGGTCGAGGGCCTTCAGTTCCTTCTCAAGTACTGTAGATAACCTTCTGAGCCAAATCCCTCGAGCTGTTTTTTAGATACTGTCACCTCCACCATGTGGAAGAAGTTAACTGTCTGTTTCCCACAGCATGTAGACTCTAGACCGATTGGAACCAGAAGGCTGATGATGTTGACTCCTGATTACCTCACCACTAACCAGTCAGAAGAATGACCATGAGCTGATCACACATCCCACAACATTCTTCCTTTCCCTGTCTTCAAAAACCTTTCCCTAAAAGCCATGGGAGTTTGGGTCTTTTGAGCATTAGCTACCTGCACTCCTTGCTTGGCACCCTGCAATAAATATTGCACTTTCCTACACCACAACCCAGTGTCAGTAGATTGGCTTTACTGTGCTCATGTGAGCAGACGCAAGTTCAGTTTGGTAACACATCTATGAGTGCTTAAATAACACCATTTTCTCACTTACTTTTCCCATATGTACTACTCAAGTGATCTTTTATAAATCACTTTCTCATCCAAGTTTAAATGTAATATTTTATCTAACTTAGCCTCACAGGTGAATAATTCTGGATTCAGATAATGTAGGCGTCAAGGTCAGGCACAGTATGATTTGGTTCAGTGTACATTCCATTACAATGGACTTTCTGGAGTTCTAGGTGAGATAAATGACTGTGAGGGTATGTTATGGTGGTTTCTGATTTTTAAAATATTCTCCTGAAATCCCTGAATATGATAAAGTCAAAGCCTGCTATTTATTCAATATATTGATTCAAAGGGAAAGTACTATTTTCATACATTTTAATAATTAGCAATAAGAATTATGAATTGATCAATATTTCTTTTGGGAAGGTTTTTTCTTTTAAAGTGTATAACAATCATAAGAAAATCTTATGAAAGCAATAGTTGCAGTAATTTCACTTGTCTACTGCTTTACAGAAACATGATTAGTAAATACTGTTTAGTGTTTCTTAACTCTTTGGATTGAGTTAACATTAGTGTTTCCTGACTCTCTAAATTGATTTATATCATATTTATGGACTCCTAGAAGCAATATTTTTTGAGTGGATATATATCCTTCAATATTTTAGAAAGGTAACCAAAACATGTACTTCTTCAGAGGTCACTAAAATATACATTTTTTTCATAAGCACTGTTGTTTCCAGTGTCTTAATTATGAACTACTAAGATTTAATGGGTTAGATACATGTGGTGAACTATATAATACTAGGAAATATAAAAGGGATATTTACAATAATATTTCCCAGCACAGTTTTAATATATTACACTTTTTAAATGTATTAAACTCTAGAAGACTGACTTGGCTTACACTATATGAATGACTATATGTAAATTAAAAGAATCCTTCTTAGTGAATTGTTAAGACGACCCAAAATTATGTAATTTGAAATAGAGAATGAGAGAAAAGGTAACTTTCAGATACATGTATATATCTACAAATGTTTTCCTTAAAATAATTTAACATGTGTCAGCTAATTCTATACATAAAAACAGTCTTACACAGTTAACTGAATTTACTATTTAAAAAAACCCAAACATAATGGAGATTTTTAAGTACTTTCAATGTGAAACAGGATTTGAAAGTGAATTTCAGTTTTCAACCTTTCATTTGACTTAAGTTTATTTATGTACTTACTGCTAAAGATTTCAATATAAAAGGCTATATTTTGGTATTAGACAGATAATCAACTGAAAGGGAACACAGGGAAGAACAAGAACTCAACTTGGTTGGTCCAATAGCCAATTCTGTACAATCTCATTGTATTTGTTGCCATTCTTTCAACTCATGGTCTATTTATTTTACTATCACACTGTTGAGAGAGGAACTAAAACACATGTTCCACAAAGACTGTGTGGTCATCTGTTACGTAACCCAAAGACAGAGTGTACTAGGCTGAATCCAAAGTTGCCCCTAGTAATCCTCATCTCTTGGTATTCCCCCCTACCCCTTAAATAAAGGGAGGATCTAGTGACTTAATTCAAGTGAACTGAATACAAAAAAATGTTATGGAGGGGGGAGGGTATAGCTCAGTGGTAGAGTGTGTACTTAGCATGCACAAGGTCCTGGGTTCAATCCCCAGTACCTCCATTAAAAATGAATAAATAAAGCTGATTACCTACCCCCCCCAAAAAATTTTATGAGATATCACTTCTTTTAATTATTATTATTATTTAGTTAAAGTTTTTCAATTTTTGTGGTAAATGCATATAACTAAAATTTATAAGCTTAATCATTTTTAGGTGTATAGATCAGCAGTATTAAATACATTCATAACATTGTACAATTACCACCACCATCCATCTCCATATCTCTTTTTATCTTGTAAAACTGAAACTTCCCACTCATTAAACAATAACTCCCCATTTCCTCCCACAGCCTTTGGCAGCCACCATTCTACTTTTTGTCTCTAGGGTTAGGACTACTCAAAGTATTTCATATAAGTGGAATCTTATAGTATTTGTCTTTTTGTGACTGGTTTATTTCACTTGGCATAATATCCTCAAGCTTCATCCTTGTGATAACATATGTCTGAATTTCCTTCCTTTTTAAGGCTGAATAGCATTCATATATATATAACATTTTGCTTATCTATTCGTCAGTAGATGGACACTTTGAATGCTTCCACATTTTAGCTATTGTGAATAATGTTGCTATAAATACGAGTGTACAAATATCTTTTCAAGATTCTGTTTTCAATTCTTTTGGGTACACATCTGGCAATAGAATTGCTGGCTATATGATAATTTTGTATTTAATTTTGTGAGAAACTGCCATATTGTTTTCCACACTGGTTGTGAGTACGGTATTGAAGTCTGAAATTATTTTTTTAGAACTAACTATTTCTCCCTTTAATTCTGTCAATTTTTGTTTCATATATCTTAATGATCTGTCATCAGGTGCAAAATGTTTATAAATGTTACATCCTCTTGCCATTTTGAAACTTTTATTAAGATATAATATCCTTTTTTGTTACTTGTACTCCTTTTGAAGTTTATTTTGGCTCATATTAGTATAGCCACCCTTTCTCTCCTTTTGTTAATATTTGAATAGAATATCATTTTGCATCCTTTCACTTTCAATCTATATGAATTATTTAAATATTTATGCAATATTTAAATTCCTTTCTCATTTCCTTTTTTGTATATGCTATAACTATTTTCTTTGTGATTATCATGAGGGTTATATTTAACATTGTAACGTTATAAAATTCTAATTTGAATTTATACCAGTGTAACTTCAATAATAAACAAAATCTCTAATCCTCTGAATTTTCATCCCCACTCCTTTTGGTTGATGATGTCACAAAATTACAACTTTATACATTGTATGCTCCAAAACATAATTATTTTAAGTGCATTAATTAGTCTCCTAAATTATGTAGAATAATTAATGTAGAGTTACAAACCAAAGTTATAATAATACTATTAGACTAATAATTATTTTTAAAAATATTAGTTTCTTAAATCATGTAGAAAACAAAAAGTGGACTTACAAACTGTTGTTTCATTAATACTAACATGTTGTATACCTTAAACTTATACAATGTTATTACATTAAATATATTCATTAAGTATATTACATTAAATATATTCAATTAAAAAACTGAAATGCATCACTTCACAGGGCCCAATTGTACTCCCCACAATTTGGAGAATGTTATAGATATTCATTTATTTTTTATTTATTGAATCACTTATATTTTCTTATTCTAAAAGATTTTCGGATCAACTTGCAACAGCAGTAGTAACAAAATAATTTACTAAATTTACTGAAAACTAAGAAATAAATTGTTAGATATACCCATCCCCAGATTTAAAATAAATGCCCTAAACAAAAGTTTAGTCCACTCAGTAATGGTTCAAGTTATACTAATACATCTTCTCCGCAAAAGGAAAGGGATCATGTTTTTGGAGTCCATCTCAACACACAGTTTTAGTATAGAAAGGAAGGGAAATCTGTGCTTTTAATGTGGCATATAGAGCACTTAATGGGATGTATTTTCTTTTTCCTCCTTATCTTTTAAAAGAAATTTGTCCAAAGCTAGCCTCTGAATATGTATTTTTTCCATTAAAATAATACAAAACTCTTTTTGACATGATATTGCTGACAATATTCATGCCACTCTCTGGTTCAGTGAAGTGCAGGAGAGCAGTATTATCATTATTATACCTGGAAGACAATCTGTCTGCTATTCTTCCTGGAAGGAGATACTGTACAATACTTGAAAAAGTTTTCACAAAAGTGTTTGTCCTCCTCTAAAATAATTACGTTTATTTAATTCCTTACCAAATATTTTATAGATTTTTTGAAAGATTAATTTTTATCATCATAGAGACTTAAGGTAATAAAAATTATAGAGCAAAGCTGAAGAATAGAATGACAAAATAGCAGGGTGTGCTAAGGCACCATCAGCCATTTTTTTTGCAAAATAGCACTAATTGTGGCTCTTGCAATTAGAAACAATGCTATGCATCCCCAGATTGGCATGACTATATAAATGCCTATCTCTGCAGAAATTTTAAATCACTATAATTTCATTCTGGATTTTGATTACCATAATTATACTCTATTAAAACAATTAATTCAAAAGAAAATAATACCAAAGTGGATGAGTTCTATTTTTTGGTTCAATTATGTTGTTATTGAGGTAAGTATAGTCACAATGAATTGGGATGGCAAAGTTTTTGACTGAAATTGTCTTTTATTTGTGGTTCTCTTTTACACTAAAAGAGTGATGAAATTTGAATATTAGGAAAGAGTTTAGAGTTCAGAGGTTAATGTCTCTGTATATATGCATCCATGCCAATTTTCCCCTAACTTTCTTCTAATGGGAAAAAAGAATTCCAAAAGAACTGGATTATCCAATTAGATTAAATTTTTCACTCCTGTATTTATTTCATTCTTTACTTTTCCAATTATTCACAATATGATTAATATTCTTTCAGAGGATGATCTCTTTTTGGTGTGCCTGTGTGTGTGTGCTTTCTAGATCCTATTAGACCATAAGTTATTTGAAAGAAGAAATCATAGTCTGTGTGTTTTTCATTCTGTTTGAGTGATCCCCATCATACTTCTGACTCTCTCTGTCTCCCTCTCACACACACTCACAATGCATGAACACACACGCACACAAACCCAGAAGAGCTCATTCATTGAGAAACTATGAAAAGATGTAGTGAATAATAGGTGAACAAGTAAATAGCAATAGAAGTAACAAAAAAAAGATGCATATATCATATGAATGATGCAATTTGTGAAGATTTTCAAGTGTCTGATAAAAGTGAGGGGGAAATGGCATGATGATACAGGAAGAACATGAGGAACAGGAAAGGAAATCAAACTGAGAATTACTTTTATCCTCATGTAAAGACGACTTCTGGCCATCCACATAGAAAGGAATATAACGCTGTCAGGTGGCTGCCTGCTCTGCACAAGGGAACTGTTTGCGGTCTAAGGGTGAGCTATTGCCACCGAGCACTGGGCTCTGAATAGTGGAGGGAGCTGCAGAAACCTTGGTGAAAGGAAGGAGACTCAATGTGGAGCACACATTTAATTCTATCCCTGAAATTTTGGCTACCTGCTTCACAAGAACAATATTGAACACGTCGTGAGAAGGTGGGAAAGAATGTGCACGTGTGAGTAATCTGTGCAGGAAAAAGAAATGACGTTAGGTATCACAGGGAGAAAAGGACCTAAAACAGGAAAATAGATGCTTACAAAGTCATTGAAAGAAACCGAGTCATCGAAGTCAGGCACACTAACTGGACTGCTGGATCCAGGGCTATAACCGCTGTGCCTGCAGCCTGGAAGTGCTACAATTTCTACCTCTGCTGCTCCAATACAAATGCCACATCCATGAAGTTATTGACTAAACATTGGGACATGGAGCTTCACCACCACAAAGTTACCTGTTTGTGAAGACTCTCTTGTCAACCACATCACTATCGGAAGACGGCTTCTACCTCACTTCCTTCTTCGGAATATCACAGATCTGCATCTCCCTGGAAGGACCAAACTTTCATTCACAATCTTAAGTTCTATGTATTCTGAAAAGTGTAATTTTGTCTTTCTAATTCTTGTGATAAGAGAAAATACTGAAGGGATTGAGAAGAGATTCCATCTGACAACGGGCAGTATCCAACACAAAAGGCTGATTTATTTAACAAGAGAGTTATTTGTTCTTTCCATTCTTCTCTGTTATCCTGTTGATAAGCATTCACATTGAACACAATTATTTTTATGCTCTGGGCTTATTCCAAATGGTTTTCCCACACATTTCTTTACTAGATGTTGTCGCAAATATTCCCTTCTTTCAATTTTGCACGTTTTGACTTTAAGGTCTGCAACCATGAACCTGGAAGATCCTTATCTGTGTCCATCTACCTCATGCAAAGTGGACAAGATAATGGTCTTCTTTGTGGGAGAATTTCTCTATAGTATTTCTGACTATCAACATCATACCATGCAGAACCATCTAAAAATCAGGTTGTAATTTTCTTCACACTAAGTTGTTTTAGAGGTCATTCCATGAGGTCATACATGTTGGTCGAAGAAGCGATGACGTGAATAGGATTAGGCATGCTGGGACTCTGAGCAAGCACCTCATGCAATATGCAGGGTCCATGCAGGCTCGCTCTGATACATGATCACGCTTCAGGTTTGCCTGACTTTCTGTCTAGGAGGATGAAGTCATATCCAGTTGATACTGGGTGGTTTTAGTTGCATAGTTACTACTTGGTGTTTTAAGATAAGATTCAGTCTCTTTCGAAAGTTATCATCTAGCCAGGAGTAATTTCTCCAAGAAAAAGTATTATGTTTAAAGTTGCACAAGACTGTTTTCCCAAAAACCTCAAAATCTATAATGTGTCTCCTATCTCCAAGCAGGGCTTGCCATAGGCTCTTTGCAATGTTACCTATCACAGATACTGCTGTTATATAAAAGCCAAATTACGGACTGCTTAAATCACAGCCTATTGCAAAAGATGAGCCAAATTCTTAGCTGTAAGATCTGAGCTACATATTAAATGTTCTAGAGAAGCAAATCCAAATATAGCATGTATTGCCCTGGAAATACAAAAAACAATGGGATTTTTTTTTCCCTGGGGACAAAGGGCAGAAGATGCACTGCTCCTTATCTTGGTGGACACTAGGAGAGACTCTGAGCATAGATTTATGAAACAGCATTTTGTTTTGAGTGCCAGTTTCAGCCTATCAACTTCCAATGTTATAGCTATACTGGCCCTTGTGGTTCTTATTATGATTTCAAGACATCTTCAGCAATAGTCATCAGGAAACTTAAAAAAAATAAAGAGTTATAAGTCCTGGAAATGGCATGGCACACCTGGGGCCACACAGCAAGGTCACTGAGGGAGGTGGGAAGAGAGAAAACGGGCCTGGGGTTCTGCTTCTATTGGGGTCGAGGGTAGGGGCCTGGGGTTTCTTGGGCTCACTCTGTATTGGTGAATTTAAAACATAAAAGCATGAATTTAAAGAGTGAGAAGGAAAAAAATAGCAGCCCCCAAACGGTCAATTATCCAAATCAACTAAGATCTCTAAAACAAAGGAGGGAGGTGGTTGGTGAGCGGCCTGGTGCTTTACCTAGTTGTGTGGCTGGCAATGTGTTTATTTAAGATAGCCTTCTTTGAAGTGTATGCCCAGGCAATCAAAGCTTAAGTCAGGCACTTGTGTTACAAAAAAGAAAAACCAGCTGCAGGGCTTACACTGAAGCACTGCACACACAAAGGACAGCAGGCAATCCACTGTTGACAGCACAGATTATAAGAATGAATGTTGTGAGACTGACAGAGACCAGTCACAGTGGATCTTGATAACATATTAAGAAATTTGAACTTTATTTGATAGGAGATGGGGTCTTGAAATTTGAGGGTTAATTCCAGCAGGCCTGAACCTATTCTCAGTTCAGTAAAAATTATAAATGTACCTGCGTGGCACTGACTCCCTAGTCAGCAGTTGACAAACTGATTAATAGTGTCACTTGGTAGCCATAGGTCTTTGAGGTTTCAGAGTCGTTTGCACCGGATTCTAAACAGTGAGATTTGTGATTTGCTCCTGGTCTTGGTAAGATCCCTGCATTTTGTATCAAGAATATGCCTATGTGACCAGCAGGGTGTAAGGAACACTGACGGGGACTAAATTTTAGGTCCCCTTATTTTGAGGAGCTCCATTCACACACTGGTGCTTTCCAGTTCAAGAAGAAAGTGTCACAGGATGGCCCTGACAGAGGACGGACAGCTGGAGCTCACTTTTGGCCTCCTCAGGTACTCTACTACGAGGCAGCCTTTGGCTGTGATGCATTTACTTATTTTAATGCTGTGACTAACGTGTACCTCTTTCCTACAGTGAACTGGAGCTTTGTCAGCACTGCCCCTTTGGGTTCTGCAAGTTTTCTTTAGCAATCAGAGCTGTGTAACTGCCACATTAGGATAGGCCATACTGAAAGTATTGATCAATGAACAGTATCTTGTTGGATGGAGAAGCCAGCAAGGGAGACCACTCATGTTTCTGGCTTGGATGACTATGGATAGAAGCATCATCGACTCAAACTGGGAACACAGGAGACAGGGGTTTTCTCTGGAATATAATGTGCACAGATTTGGAATAAGGCTGGGCCTGGGTGTACTTCAAGCTTCTGAATGAAAACATTTGGACAGTTGGCTATATAAGCCTGAAGGTGAAGTAATAGTTCTTCTTTCAGTTGTAACAATCACTTGCAGAGATTTTTGTGGAGCAAGAGTGATGAGATGAAGACTAATGACATTGAAACAGACAGTGGAAACAAATGAGCCTACATCTCCAATCCTTAAGACCATTCTTCTAGATTCAGATGTCATCCCAGATTCTGGACGTGGTTATGTTGTTTATGAACATTTTCCGATTGTGCTAGCTCTAGTCCAACTCTTTTTTCTCTCCCTTAAGAAATACACTGGGGAATGAGAATAACAACATATAACTTGTGTTTGTTCAAATTTCTACAAAAAGCAGATCTTTTGCAATAATTCATGTTTCAATTATTAGTTGTTAGACATTCTTTACCATCTCCCTTACTAGAAATGTGTTCGATACTTGAGTTTACCACTATACCTATTTAATCTTTATATCCTAAATATTCTGCATATTTCTCACAAATCTAACAATACTTGGTTCATACAACTAACATATGAGGCTAAAATTTTCATTACTTACAGTCAAATAAGTACTTCATCTTTGTGATTTGTATATGGTTATAAAAGTAAACTATCATGGTTTGATCACTTTTAACCTACAAAAAAATCATCACAAAGGCATTGATCCATCAATTAGATTTTGCAATGTGACTTTTAAAAATAACTGTCTAAATAAAAATTGGCTCCAAGATAATAATTAAAATATATTTAAATAAAAATGACAGTACAAATAGATATTTTATTTGCTGACATGAGAGTAGGAATGTAGTAACAGAGTCGTTGGTTGCAAGGGGCAGAAATCCCAATGATAAATAGCTCAGGAAATAGAAGGCAATTTATTTACTCTAATAGAAATGAAACAAGAAAGACAGTTGGAGCTAGTCCCTGGTCCTTTGGAACTTGGGTTTAATTACCACTAAGTTATCTCTCTGTCTCTGTCTCTCTCTCTCTTCTTTTCCTCTGTATATAAATTTATTTACCACTGCTGATAGCATGTCTACTAGTAACTCCCACTCATATTTTCAGCCTTATCAAGAGAGAATAGAGGACATTTTTAGTTCTAATTTTTTTTTTTAATTCTCAGGGAAGGACTTAAGACAGTTTGTGTCACGGGCCCACTTTTTGCACCTAGCATTTTTACCAAGAAGTGAGATAATGTAAGAAAATGGTATAAAAAAGATTGAAATTCTGCTATCTGCAGCAATGTGAGTGGATCTAGAGGATATTATGCTTAGTAATATAAGTCAGGCAGAGAAAGACAAATACTATATGATGTCATTTATACGTGGAATCTAAAAATAATATAAATGAGTGTGTATGCAAAACAGAAACGGACTCATAGATATAAAAAACAAGCTTGTGGTTACGGAAGGGAAGACGGAAGGGAGGAGGGACAAATTAGGGGTATGAGAATAACAGATACAAACTAATATGTGTGTAAAATAGATAAACAACCCAGATATGCTCTACAGCACAGGGAATTATAGCCATTATCTTGTAATAATTCATAATAAAGCATAATCTGTAAAAATACTGAGTCACTATGCTGTGCACCTGAAGCTAATGTAATATTATAATCAACTATACTTCAATTTAAAAAAAGGAAAAAAACAAAAAATGGCAGCTGATACTGTTACTTCTTTTTATCAAATAACAAGCTTAGAACAAGGTTCCAGGGCTGGTTCAGTAGCTGAATGACATCATCAAAGGTTCAGGCTTCTTCCAGCATTTTGCTCACCATCCATCCTTAAAACATCAGTAATGTTGGCTTTCAGAAGGTGGTAGCATCTCCAAGTTACCCGTTCTCACAGAGCTGTGCGAAATTCAGGGAGAACTGACAGCAAAGAAAAAGAGAGCTATTCTCTATTCTCTCTCCCTCCTTCTGTCTCTCTAATTGGGAGGCAAATCTTTTCCAGGAGCCTTTTAAGGTAGTTCTTTTTATATCTTATTTCCAAAAATAGGTCACGTAGCCTCTTTTAATTGAAAAAGTATTTGGGGAGAAAAATCAGCCTCTTTATAAGAGGTGCTCATCTTGGTCTGGGTTCTCCAAAAAGCAGAGCTTGAGACAAAGTGTATGTATTTATTTATTTATAGCTAATTCCTAGGGAAACAGAAAAACAGGAAAGAGGCAGGGAAGGAGAAACAGCAAATATAAAGATTCATCACAGAGCTGGCCAGTCTGGTATTAAGCACAACTGACAGCGCTATCTGTGGAAGTATGTGGGAGGTGAGGGAGAGAGGATGGGAGGAAGATCTGCCCCTGGCTCTCACTTCCCCTGGGTCAAAAATTCACCCATAGGCATTCTTCCATCTTTCTTCTGGGTAGCCCTTGCATAAGCACTGAACTGGTCCTGTATAATCTCAGACCACTGTAGCAACAGGCTTGCCCTGGGGGTGAAGGCCACCGGCCTGCCTCACATGAAGGAGGAGGACCCATTAAGGTGTGTCCAGTGAGTGGTCACCTCCATAGCAGATGGGTAGAGCCCAAACATAGATGGTCCCCTTAGAGACAACTGGAGTGAAACAAATCACCAAGCGGCCTGGAGATAAGTGATGTTAAGATGCTCTCAGTGGCACACTGAAGTGTCTGACTGCCTATAAAGAGGAGAAAGGAAAATGGTTCTAAGTCATTGAACAGAGTCTCTGCATCAAACAAACTGAGGTCTGGAAGAGGTAGTCAATGCCTTGGGGTAACTGATAACAGAGAGGCAACTGGAAAACCCAGAGCATTTTACATGTAAGCTAGCATTCTTTTGTCTACATCATACTTGTTTTATTCATATCCATATTTTAACATTAATTTTCATAACATCTTTTTGAATTAAGGAGGAACTAACATGCTTCTGGTTCTGGGGATGATGAGGTAGGTTGAAATGAACTGTTATACAGTTAGGAATAGGAATGAGAAAGAGAAGCCTGTCTAGAAGCAAAGATTACTTAAATCCATAAAATTGGTAATACTTATTTGCAAATACAATTTATATGAAGGCTGATATATTTGAATGTTGATTTTAAGCTTACTCTAAAAAGTTCAGATTTTCATTTTGAAAGGAAGAATCCTATAGGTGAATGCTAAAAACAAATATTTGCTTTGTAGTACCAGAATCCAATTTTTGACGGGAGTCCATGAACAACTGTATAAACACTACAGTATTTTTGATCAGCATGATACAAAAGAAATCCAACACAAGTTAATAAAAACAAACACACAAAGCATTTATTGAGACCTGGTATTTACCTGACACTGGGCTTAGCTCTGAGGAACCAATAAATGTAACACAAGAAACAAGGCAGCAGTACATCACCTGGGGTTGCGTTATCTCCAGGTAGAATCTGGATGAAGTTGTTACATGCAAGAGATTTTTTTGCTTTGCAATATAGTTTCACATCTTCAGAGAGTGTGACATAAGGCAAATACAGTAATTCACACTTAAGACTAAACAAAAGAAACTTTTTGAAATTCCATTTACAATACTGATACTTATAATTTTGTACTATTCCCAGTGAGTTTACAATGGAAGGATTGGCCAGAAATTTTTAAAAAGCTGAGAAGCCTTCATTTTAATGGAAGTTAGCACTGAGAACTGAGCATAAAGAAGAGAATAACACTAATACTCATTTTTTGAGACTATTGTGTTAAACCAAAGTTAGAAAATTTTGTTTCTACACTGACGGTCAGTGTGACTTTGGGCATCTTAGTTTTCCTTTCTAAATTCAGTTTCCTGAGTTAGGAAATAATTAAAATTATATAGATCATCATCTCACAAGACTTTGTAGTAATCAAGTAAAATAACAAACCTAAAAATAATTTCACACATCTTACAAAGCACAGAAAACATGTGTGGCAAAATTTTTATGGTGATGGTGGTTCTGATTGGTTTATATTAGATAAATAAATATCCTTTTTAAATAGAAAAGTTGACACAACGTCAAGGTGAGTCGCTATTCCCATCTCAATAAATTGATATTTTAAAGAAACAATGCTACATTCCAGTAAAATTAGAGAAGGGTGCAATAAATTGAATGGCATTTTATTAATAAAATTCTTGTATAATGATCATAGTGATGTTGACGACCATAATTACAATGCTGAGGAGGGAAAGAAGGGAAAACATATTTCCAGTGGAGAGTACAGAAAATTATGTGATAAAAATTCATCCTTCTAACAGTTGCCAGTCTGGATATAGAAGAAATGAGTAGTTCACGCATTTCGAGTACAAAATGAAGCAAAATCCATTTAGCATTCAAAGACTGTGAGTGGGTCTTGAGTGGGTCATAGTGGATATTAGCAAAAATAAGCCAGTGTTTATTGTAATTTTAGCTGATTTTCAGTTTAAAACTGTAGTAACTCTGAGTGACCATCCCATTTCTCACCTGCCTGCCCCCATACCTATTTCTTCTTTTTCTGGGAAAGCTCTTTCTGACAGCATTCCATAGATTTAACAGTACTGATCTAGAGGTAAAAATGTGCTTATGCAACTGCATCTAACTTTCTTGTTTCACCAAATTTTATCTGTGCTTTGATTTCAGAACAAGGAAGAGACCAATAAGGATAAGCTATTACGATAAAAATATATTTATACAGTTAGGGATTTGATTACAGCAGTGGAGAAATTGAACTATTGCAAAGGTAACAGTTTTATTTGAAAAACATAGTCCAAATATTTCTGTTTTTAATATAAGCCCCTCAGAGTTAAAATTAGTCTATGAATAACAGGGTAAAACACATCTGTGTTAAAATTTAATAATTTAATAATAGTCACTTAAAATATAACAATTTTAGCTATATTAGAATAATGTATTTTAGAATATTTAATCATGAGATTTATTTTTCAAATTTTGATGTTAAGTAATCTTGGCAAGCAGGACTTTGAAAAGATTATATTCATTATCTCCTTTCCTTACATGTACTTCACTGTAACTTGCGTGAAATCAGATCTTCAGCTTCTCCCTCTTCTCTTGAGAAGCCAGCCACCTCTGGCTGCCAAGAACTAAAAACACTTACCAGGGTATTAACGGAAAAATAAGGAGAATGGAGAGAAGGATGAATTATGAGGATTATGATTTCTGATTTAAGGAAACAGACCCAGAGAGTAGCTAAAATGCTAATAAAATTTGTTTGCATTGACGATATTTCACCTTTTCCTTCAGAGGGTAGATATTATAGACTCATTTTCAGTGCAGAAGGATGCTAGACGAGTAACTCTACAGTGCGGTTTGTATCACTCTATATATTGTATGTGCTGCACTTCATGCACCTTTACCAGCATCTTTATTTCCTTGAACATTTGGACTTCAATGATACTGTTACTGCCACATCCTGGTCAAGAATCTGTTTTCTGTGATTACCAGGTTGCTGAGTTCTTCCAGAGAAAAACTGCTTGACCTCACTAATTAAATCATAAACATGTCTGAGTTCAGGTCCCAGAAGCCTCTTTTACTAGTTGGGCAAATTTTGGTAGATTACTTGAAGAGTAGAAATCTTTTAGGTTGTGAGGATTAAATGAGGTTTTATGTGCATGGTGTTTGCAGCTATGTCTGGCCCATAATAAATGCTAGACATAAATTATTTAAATTATAGCCTGAACTGAGCTCGGAGTGTTGCTTAGTTATCATTTTACCTGTTTTCGTTAAGTTTCTTTCCCATACTCAGAAATATCTCTTCAAAACATCTGTGTCATTCTACCCATGCCTCCGAGGTGTTTACTTTGTTCTCTTCTCAACAGATACTATCTTTATCTTTTCTTAATCCATTAAAAATATAGCCTGAAATGCAGAAATGTCCTGATTTATTTGTCCCAATAAAGGGAGCCTATGAAACGGCTTATGAGACCTCAGCCCTTCCTCACTGTGTGTGGCGCAGGGCTCGAAGTAGGAAACAGAGATTGATATACCACTGATCAAGTGGCTCATATTTGTTTTGCTTCAATGAAATAACAGAGGTCAAAATTATTGAGAACTTATCAACATGCCATGGACTGTTCTGACACTCCGTATGAGTTTTATGACTGAATCCTTATAAATACCTTATGAAGCAGGAAGCTTTATGTCCACTTCACAGGTGAGGATTTACTGTATCCAGCCAACATCACAAAGCTACATTCAAGTCCGGTTTTATTATAATATATTGCCTTTCTATTTCTACACGTTGATTATTTATTGCATGAAGATTATTGTCCCTTCTCAACTTAAGAAAGATGGGCCAGCCACTAGAGAGCAGGAAGATCATGATAGAAAGGCTGGAGTGGTGCTAAGGCAGGAATGCCAATCACTGACGGCAGTGTGGCATCTGAGTTTTTCTAATAATACAAATTTCACCTTGATGTGCTGGACTGTGTAAAGCAGCTGCACTGATTTATTTTAATCGTCTGATTAGTCTTTTATTTTCATTTTGTGCTTATGCCCAGACAAACAATAACATGACTTATAACATGGCTTATGCCCAATAGTAACATGAATTGGAAATCTGTAATACTGGGAAAAAAACCCTATAGCTTTTAACTTTTTTTTTATTACATTTTTATTTTATATATCCATCTAACCGTTCATCCGTCCAACAAATATGTATTGAACTACTATTATGGGAAAAGCACTATTCTAGCCTCTGTAAAATACTTAACACAGCCATTTTTACTTTTTATTTGCAATTCGAAACTTATTTCCAATTGTTAAGTGAAAGACTTTATTACATCATCTATCTGTCCTTATCTGCTGCTTTGCCATCTAATCTCTGTATTTTATTTACTTTATTAAACATTTTTTATTGAGTTACAGTCATTTTACAATGTTGTGTCAAATTCCAGTGTAGAGCACAATTTTTCAGTTATACATGAACATATATATATTCATTGTCACAGTTTTTTTTTTTGCTGTGAGCAACCATAAGATCTTGTATATATTTCCCTGTGCTATACAGTATAATCTTGTCTATCTATTCTACATTTTGAAATCCCAGTCTGTCCCTTCCCACCCCCTGCCCCCTTGGCAACCACAAGTTTGTATTCTATGTCTATGAGTCTGTTTCTGTTTTGTATATATTTATTTATTTTTTTTTTTAGATTCCACATATGAGCGATCTCATATGGTATTTTTCTTTCTCTTTCTGGCTTACTTCACTTACAATGACATTCTCCAGGAATATCCATGTTGCTGCAAATGGCGTTATGTTGTCGGTTTGTATGGCTGAATATTATTCCATTGTATAAATATACCACCTCTTCTTTATCCAGTCACCTGTTGATGGACATTTAGGCTGTTTCCATGTCTTGGCTATTGTAAATAGTGCTTCTATGAACATTGGGGTGCAGGTGTCATTTTGAAGTAGGGTTCCTTCTGGATACTCCTGGGTTCCCAGGAGTGGGATTCCTGGGTCATATGGTAAGTCTATTCCTAGTCTTTTGAGGAATCTCCATACTGTTTTCCACAATGGCTGCACCAAACTGCATTCCCACCAGCAGTGTAGGAGGGTTCCCTTTTCTCCAGCATTTGTCATTTGTGGACTTTTGAATGATGGCCATTCTGACTGGTGTGAGGTGATACCTCATCGTAGTTTTGATTTGCATTTCTCTGATAGTTAGTGATACTGAGAATTTTTTTTATGTGCTTATTGATCATTTGTATTTCTTCCTTGGAGATTGCTTGTTTTGATCTTCTGCCCATTTTTGGATTGGGTTGTTTGTTTCTTTCTTACTAAGTCATATGAGCTGCTTATATATTCTGGAGATCAAGCCTTTGTCAGTTTCATCGTTTGCAAAAATTTTCTCCCATTCCGTAGGTTGTCTTTTTGTTTTACTTATGGTTTCCTTTGCTGTGCAGAAGCTTGTACATTTAATTAGGTCCCATTTGTTTATTCTTGCTTTTATGTCTATTGCTTGGGTAGACTGTCCTAGGAGAACATTTTTGAGATGTAGGTCACATAATGTTTTGCCTATATTTTCTTCTAGGAGGTTTATTGTATCTTGTCTTATGTTTAAGTCTTTGATCCATTTTGAATTTATTTCTGTGTATGGTGTAAGGGAGTGTTCTAGCTTCACTGATTAACTTGTCTTTTAAAAAATGATTAACTAAGGTGGTATATTTACAAACACAGTATTTAATTTTCTTGCTTCATCCCTGACTGATGTATGTTAGTGCTGTATGGCAACAGATCAGGACCAAAGACTCAAAGCAAAGTAGGAAACAACAGTCCTGGTATTGAAGAAGCTTAAGAACTGGAATTGCCATAAGCTGGGGATCAAGAAGGTGCCAGCAGTCAGAAACCTCAGGATTAATGGAGGGAACAAATGGAGACAAAAATCAAGGTCAAGGTGGGAGGAGGGTACAGCTCAGTAGTAGAGCATGTACTTAGTATATACGAGGTCCTGGGTTCAATCCCCAACACCTCCTTAGATACATAGATAGATAGATAGATAGATAGATAGATAGATAGATAGATAGAAAGAAAGAAAGAAAGAAAGAAAGAAAGAAAGAAAGAAAGAAAGAAAGAAAGAAAGAAAGAAAGAAAGAAAGAAAGAAAGAAAGAAAGGAAAACAAACTTAATTATGCACCCCCAATAGATTTTAAGAAATTAAAAAAAAATCAAAGTCAAGGTAATAGTTATGAAAGCAATTAGGGGTAAACAGTACTTGTAGCTTCAGATACAAGAAGACCTATACTCAGTTGACTTCTATCTCAAAAGGCAAACACCATGGTTTCTGCCTATCAAAAGAGTCAGATATGAAGGCCACCCCAGAGCCCATGAATAAAAGTGGGTGAGCCCAGAAATGTGTTAAGTGGTATGTAGTCTTGCTTTGGGAAAGTGTGTAAACAGGGTAAAAAAGATTCTATCTATAATAATTCTTCTTGGCATATCTACCAAGACATAAAGAAGAATGTGCAGCTGTTTATCTGCTTATATATAAAATTGGTCCAATTTTTGATACATAAAATAAATTTATAACATAATTTCAAGTTATGTAATCATTTGCAAACTTTAATTTCTCTTTCCAACATATGGCCATGATGACTATCCCTTGAAAAACCGAGGAAAAACAATTTCTCCAAGACAGTCAAAAAGAGGAGGATTTAATCTGTGTTACAAGGTCTGGTTTGATGTAACTGTTTTCCTTAAATATTTGAAGAAGCAGATGAAAGGCAGAAAGGTCCACTTTCATCCCTGAGCTTAAGAAATGGCCTGCTTTCTGGAGATTAACAGTGGGATGGTTTATGAAAATCCTATTGAAAGATGAAAGCATATTGGAAAAATTCCAGTATAACTACTATCTACCATTAAGGTTTAATTTTGTCTAAAGATCTAGGTTTATTCATACTAGTTTTTCAGAGAAATTATGAACAAATTGGTTCAGAAGATAACAAAAATGGTGGAGGGGAAATCACAAAAATTTAAAACTACCTAAAATATATATTGATTTGGTCTTGATTTTTGAAAACACAATCAAGGTTGAAAATTGTGCTAAAAAAGATGTACATACTAACTTTTAGTCAATTGCAAAGTAGTCAGTATTCTTTAATCCTTTTAATCATTAAACAATGAAATTAAAGTTTTATTTAATCTAGGTATGACTGTTCCTGGTATTACTTTTAAGGAAAGTGTGAGCAAATTTAAGGACAAAACATACACAAGATAAAAATTATTTTAGAACTAATTAGTTAGAATAAACTTGATAGTTTATACAAGTAATAACTAAGGACAGGGAGAATAGTCCCCAAATTCATAAAACATGTGAAATCAAAAATAAGATCATGCATTTATATTCACAAAAAAAGGTATTTTTTAAAGGAAGTATGTAATAAAATTGTTTTACAGATTTGACACTCAGATACACAATTTAATGAAGTCATTAAATAGATTATTTAGCTCATTAACCAGCGAGTCAATTAGGTCAAAACTTTTTATCTAGCAACTGCATGCTGTAATATTCATGGTTAAAATACCAATTAAATTACTCTAATATGTCTATTCATAAAACATGGTTGAATGGCTTTAGACTCTAATGATGCCATTCCTGGGATTAGAATCTAGTGTATTTTACAGTCTGGCCAAGATGTATTGCCAATTATAAAGAGAAATTTTTACCAGATTTTACCAGGTTTTGTTTTTCAATTCCACTGATGCCCTCTTATCAGCACTTTGCTACCTTATTAATCTCTCATGGAAATTTTGTTTCTCATAATAGATACTTTCAAATAATAGTATAATTAATAACTAATAATAATTGTATAATTAATAATTAAAATAATACTTTTGAATAATGATAAAAATATAATAATAAAAATAAGGTTTCTCCAAAACACATAGTTATTCATGCAGTGCTTTAGACTTGGGTGCTGGAGTCAGTTGGATTTAAATCCATCCTATAACACTTAGACACTGATCCTAATATGTTGTTAAACTCTCTGTAGTTATGTTTCCTTAAAAGCAAAATAAAGTAGTACCTAACTCGTAGAGTTGTACTGAAGATTATATGCAAATAAATATATACGTATATACATATATAGGGACAGAGACGTAAAGAGACCATACAACAGCTATAGTAACATAGAAAGCTCACAATAAACTGTTTTAAAGTCTAACTGCCTTCATAACTATGAACTTGGCTTTGATTTTTATCTCAGTATTTTCCCTCTATTAATCCTGACTGATGGTTTCTGGTGATTATAACATTTATCTGAAGATATAATTTATTTTATAACTTAACACAGGTGTAGAGGAAAATTGAATAACCTCTTTGATTTAGTTTACTATTATAACATTACAAGTTCTCTGATTAATATTTTAAGAAATACTGAAATTCTTTTCAGAAGAAGAAATTTCCCAGTAGATGCATCTGGCTCTGTTGTTATGTCAAAATATCTTTTTTGCTCCAACTCCCCTCTTCTCAATATAACTTTTACATTATTGGTTAATTTTATTTTCTTCTAAGTAAAAATGCACCACAGGTAAATAAAGGGTGTATACAAGTAAGAGCAAAAATGTAACCTGACTGCCATAGCTGTTAAGATTAATTGCAAAGAAATGAAAGCAAGGGTAAAAGAATATAAACAAGTCAATCATTTCTCAATTTTTTGAGGGGTCAATCATACAACTTGTATAGATTAAATACAGACCATATTCAGGTAGAAATAAATCTTGTTAAAAGAGCTAAAAAGAATGCCATCTACATGTGCTTAGTGGCTTTGTTTGCAGAACTGGATCTGAAATGAGCAAATTTCATGGGTTCATGAGTCTTCCCCAGGGTGTGCAGATAGCTATCACCTTGATGGGTGGTGGCAGGGGCTAGGGACGGTGCCAGGAGGATGGAACAAATAAATTATTAGCTAAAAAATTCCCAGAAAGAATTGTTTTAAGACAGGCCATTGAGCAATCTGGGCCATCATATTTTGAGGAAAGGCACTTGCAGGCTTTATCTTGACTATTGCCTCTTCTTCCTTTGGGGGCTAGAGAGAGGCCTGAGTGGCAGGTTATCTCATTGATGCTGATCAGAAAATTCCAGACCAGCTAGTTAAGATTATATTCTTAGAAAAGGTCAAACTGCAATTAGGTCAAATATTAAATCTAGGTTTAGTATCATAGGATTTAGCACAAGTGATGCCATTTGGGGCCCATGGTTTTCTCTTTAACAGTTTCAATATTAGAAATGTTCTGGTAATGAAGCCAAGGTATCAGGTAAAGTTTGAATGTTATCACTTTTCTCTGTAATACTTTGTTAGAAAATTAAACTTATTAAATAATAAATCCATGCTTATAGTCAATAAATAAATAAATAAATAAATAAATAAATAAATAAATAAATAAATAAATAAATAAATAAATAAATAAATAAATAAATAAATTTGGGGAGAAAAAAATGTTTACTTGGAACACAGAGTCCCCAAATCCATTTTTTAAATGTTACTTGAAAATATTTTAGGATGAAGTTTTACCTTTTTAAGAAATGAGATAATGCAATCCTTGACTTGACTTCTCTAAAATAGAGTATGTCCATTAACAGCAATAAATTACAATGTATTCTCTCCAGTAACCTCATAAGCATTAGGAAATGTTAAAAAGAAACAAGCCCAAAATGGAGTCACTTTTGTTAAGCCCCACCAAGACTTAATCCCCAACCTATTTGCAGTTTCAGCCTCTCCCAGAAATGGAATTTTAATGTCTGGAATTTCCTATCAGCACTAGTGAGATAATCTACCTGATAACTGCCCCCTGCCTTACCTTAAGGAAAGTGACCTTGCCTGAAATAATCCACTCTCTTAACTTCCTTGTCCCACCCTTCTGCCTATAAAGCCTTCTGTCTTGCACAATTCCTGGGACCTGTCTTCTACTTGTTAGATAAGATGCTGCCTGATTCCTGAATCATTGAATAAAGCCAATTAGAGCTTCAAATTTACTCAACTGAATTTTGTTTTTTAAAAGGAAAGACAATTTCTTTGCTCCACTTTTGAATTTCTCGCTCAGTAAAATGAATGATAATAGAATAAACCAGAAAGAAGGACTTGGAGAAAATAAGACCATTCACTGCCTTCTGTGATACGGCATTTGAACTCATCAACTGTAGCATCTTCCTTTTGCTCAGGGAATTGGTTCAACCACATTCAATTACTTTTCTCTATTCTAACTTGCAGGGTCAGGTATAGTGTTGGCAGATGTGTGGTTCTCAGCTCTTTTCTTCCTGGACAGCACAAATGATATTATAAAGTACACATCTCTGCTCCCATGCCATTAGAAACAATCCATCCCCCTCCTCTCAATAATACACTTCAAGTTCAAGTCTGTTTATAGGTTCTTTTGTTTTCCACCTGTCTTAGATGTGGCACACATTAATGTATTGGTGAGATTCTTTTCTGCTGGCCTGTGCTTTCTGATCTTTACATGAATTTAAGCTGTAATAATCATGCATGACTTAAATGCTAGTTGAAGTTCAGAATACCTCCTCATAAAAAAGAATAGAACACGTTTTGCAAATGCCTAGGCTCTGACAAAAAAAAAAAAAAAAAAGTCAAAAAACTGATCTATTTCCAGTTCTAAAGATTAAATAAGCTTTAAAACAAGCAATTTCCCCGAGTCTATAGGTATAACATAGCTTGCTACATAAACTAAGAAGATTTCAGATAGCATTTTTTTCCAAACCCTTCTTAGTCTTTGCTCCCTTTCTAGTGTTGACCTGAAACAAACAGACTGCCAGATATTTCTCCAGCAAAAATGAGTTTATTCAGGATCAGCAAAAATTGCAATTCAAGGTCTGTAACCATGGCAAGCCACCTGCAAGTCTCTCCCCAAGGTCAAGGGAGAGCAAACATTTTATATAGAGAAAATGGAAGTTGGGAGGGCTATGGTAAACAGAGTCCATGGCTTCTCATTGGTGGAGTCCTTGCCAGAAAAGAAGAGGAGTCTTTCTTCTTCTTGTTGGGTTCTGCTATCATGGCAGGGCATGACAGCTCCCCTTCTGGTCTCCTGACTATTTAATTGAGGTTTCTGTTTACTAACTTTTTATACTAGTAAGGGAAAACCACGCTAGTAAGAGAAAACTTCCAATAAAGAAAAACTACCAATCTGCTACTAAGACATTGCTTCATTAGTAAGACTGGGAAGATGGAGGTGAGGTGAATTTTTAAAAATGTCCTGTGCCTTTACTGGTGCAGGAAGAAAAACAATTTCCTGAGTAGAGGCTATAGACGTTGAAGAGGAACAGAATTTGCCACCTGAAAATATGTTTTTTTGCATAAGGATTATCTTGAGCTGGTTATTTTTTTTATAAAAAAAAAGAGCAGACCATGGAAGTCTCTGAAAACTGAGTAGAAGTTACCCGTTGGTAAAGGAACAGTTACATTTAAAAGGGAAATCTTAATTTGTAAGGGTGTCTTCCTCTCTGTACCAAAAAGAGGAGGATGACTAAATCTCTAGAAATTCATATCAATAGAGATAGCAACTGACTTAAATCTATAAAACAACCTTCCCCTTCTTTACTATGCTTTGCCTGATAACCTCCCTTACCAACATCAGTTTTTCTCTAAATTTACATAATGATATTGAAGGTGCTGGCTTTGGGCCATTTAGGGGAGTTACTCAGTTTTCTTAGGTCTCTCTCATGTACACAGGAGGTATACATGTTACTAAACTTATGTTTATTTTTCTCGTACTAGTCTATCTTTTTATTACTGGGAATAAGGGAATATTAGTGTTCCTTCCGCACAATATGATATGGAAAATGCTAGCATGTCCAGTGCAATCCTAGTTTAACAATGTGCTTTTTGATAAAAAATAATTTGTAAAAATTAATGCTGTCAGGTACCTGATTGGCCATAGTGTTACACCAAAAGGTAAAGACCCCAATTCTTGTCGAACCCAAAAGGTAAGTTTACAGTCAGGAGATGGTGCATTGTGTAGCTAAAGAGTTTAAAGATTTATTTAAAAAAAGAAAAGTACATCCCCCAAAAAAGGAAGTGGGCAATCCAAGGGAGGAAAAGCGTTGGTCCCCTTTCTCTTATGCCCTTGCTTAGAGGTGGTCTCTTGGTTCACTGATGGCTCTTGTTCCTGGAAAGCTTAGTCATGTTTGGCCCCTTTGTGCATGTCCTTACCCATGCTGTATACAGAAAAATCCATGGAGGGGGGGCGCTAAACCGCTATGTTAGGTATAATACAATGAACATTGGGGTGTGTCAGGTTAAGTCCTTTCTGCCACCATGCGGTCATAGCTCTTGGGTTTTAACCAGTTTCTTGCTGGCACTCATTTAGAAGTCAAGTCCCTTATGCTGGAGGTGGGCATAATGCCATCTTGCAAACCATCCTCCCTCTCCTCTACCTATCTGTCCGGTGTCCCCACTTACCTAACTACCTAACTATAGTATGTGCTAAAGTCAAGTATACATTTGCTTGCAATAGAAAATCACTGAGTAAGCCACAAGTCTCAATATTTTAGGAGTTTCTTCCTAGCCCTATTTGTAATTCAAATTACTCCAGAGTAGAACAATATTGTAAGTACAGTGAAAGAGTGTGCTAAAGTTGTAAAGTCCTTTGTGCTGAGTTCAAAATTTCACTAGGAGAATACAAAGAAATTTACTCAAAGTTGTTAATACAGAACAATGTGCTAATCAAATTTTGTGTTAATCTAATCTCGCGCTAATCTAATCTTTGCCTTAACAGTGGCTCTTGGAGGAGCAAAGAAGTCCTGTGGTGATAGCTAATTAAATCCCCGTGGCCTTTGATGGTTAGTTGAATCTCATTTCTATTGCATATACATCATTTGGATTTGAAAGAAAGAGTAAAGATTTACCAGGAGTCCTGTCTTCCAAAGGATTGCCCCGAAGAAAGACGAAACCTTCATTTTATCAGTGTAAGCAATTAAATGATCGAAGTAAAACACAAACTGACCTGGCAGCTTGGTCTGTTTCTCTTTAATTCCTTCCCCAATGCATGTTGAAGTATAATTGCTTAATGATTTCAAATAGAATGAGTGGCCAAAGTCTTTATCTTTAATCTTGCACATGAATTTCTCTGCAGTTATAATTATGGGTTATCAAATGGCAAACAACCCTATTTGTGGGTTGTCAGGGAGGAAGAAATTTTCCTCTACCCTTCTAGGTTCTTCTGGCTGGACTAATTAAATTGACTTGAGACAGATTAACAGGAGAAAATTAGACAAAAGTTTAATAACATGTATTTATGGGAGAGACTCAGGAAACTAAGTAATTCTCCAAATTGAATGAAATCCTCACTTTAAATGTCACCTTCAGACAAAAGAGGATGTTAGGGTAGTGGTTTGGGACTTCAAAGGGGAGGAAAGCAATTCACATGGAGATGAAAAAGCAAGTATTTGCTGGGTCCTGCAGAGACAGACACAGCTGCCTTTACCCACATCTAGCCTGTATTCTTTGCAGATTTCTCTGATGATGGCTCTATTCTGGGAACAATCCCTTTATTTAAATTCTTTTAGGCATTTAAGGGAGTTTTTACAAGAAAATCTTCCTGAGAATTCTGCTTCTTAAAAATAATCAGTCTAAATTAACCCTCACGTAAAAAAGACACATTTTGGGGTGGCAAAGTTTGCTTCTCTACAGTTTATTCTTTGGTCAGTCATATTACTACATGGGTTGAAATGTTACGGAAACAACAGGCCAGTCAAGAAACAAGCACCACTCGGAGGGTTGGAGTACTCAGATGTATTACGCCGGCGGGCTCAGAGGGGCTTCTGCTCCGAAGCTCTGAGCACCT